>NC_048299.1:278403884-278558314 GCF_013100865.1 Trachemys scripta elegans | reverse complement strand
TGTTAGTCTCAAAGGTGCCACAGGACCCTCTGTTGCCCTTTACATTTTGTTGTTCTGAACTTATATTTATATTTCATTGGGCTCCCTCTCTGCCTCCTCCTCTCCACTTCCCAACTGATTCTGGTGTAGTTTTGTCTCCTGCCAGATTGCGAGGGAATTGTTAAATGGCAGCATGGTGACGTGGTCCAAACACAGGACTGAGAGTCTAGAACGCCTTAGTTCTACTTACCGCTCTGATTTAGGCATTATTTTGTATTGGGGGAAATCCTGGGTTAGGAAACATTAATTAAACCATCGGAATCAGCACAGCATAAAAGCCAGTTTTCAATGGTTCTTGGATTCACAGATGTCAGGGCCAGAAGAGACCATTGGGATCATCTCTTGCCCAGTGACTCCTGCATCAAGCCCCTCATTTCTGTTTAAGCTAGAGCAGATCTTTTAGAAAGATGTCAAGTCTTGGTTAAAGGCTCCCACGTGGGCGGCGGGGGGGGGGAATCCACAAATCCACCACCCCCCTGGATAAGTTAATCACCCAAACTGTTACAAATGTGTACCTCCTTTCTAGTCTGGGTGTGTCTAGCTTCTGCTTCCCACCCTCGGGGCGTGTTATGTCTGTCTGCCAGATCACATCACGATTTGTCCTTTTGGGGGACAACAGTTGTGTTAAAAACATAATTAGCAGGTCATGGTTAACCTACCAGCTACCACATTTGACCCTACGTCTCAGCACCACCACCAGCTTCGACGTTTTTAAACACAACTGCCCTCGTTCATGCTAAGGGCAAAGTCGTCATCTCTTTGTTTGGTCTGTCTTGGGTTGGATCCTGTATGGTGCTGAGACCCTTCCAATTCCTTTGGATGTTAAATTAGCTGCTCGGCACCCTCTGGGACTGGGCCTTTCATGGACGGATTCTGTAAGGCCCCGGGGAATTTTGCGGTATTGTGTCATGGATGGCTCGTGAGCGGAGATTCCTCCCTCTGTGTCACCCTGCGGAGTGCAGCTGGGAGGCTTGGATTGGCCCGGCTGGATTTATAAACACAGCTCAGAGGCAGCGTGAGCAGAAGGCACCGCTGGGAGCAGCAGTGAAGGCCCCTTAAGGAGCAGAGTAATGGGGATTAAGAATCATGCTGAAATAATTAAGCTAGGAAATTACTCACTCATTTAGTGCAGCCGTTCTACCGCCCCCGGTGCCTCCACTCCTTTCCCAAGGAACGGTGTAATTTATTGCCGGCTGCCATTAAATAGATGCTTGGAGGTGATTAATTTCAGTGCGAGAGCAGGCGAAGTCCTCCTTCGGGCTGTCGCTGGGCCCAGAGGATACCAGTTACTGGACGTTTCTTCCCACGTTTCCCCCATTGAAAATCCTTGTCCCGTTCCAAATGGATACAGCCCCACTTGCTAGGTGTCCGCACATGGAGATGACCCTGTGGCCTACAGCCCTTGTCTAGTGCAAGGAGCTTTTATTTTGGGTGGCTTATAAACTACTTCAGAGCCCTTAGTGGAGCTAAACACAGCGACCAGGTTAAAGATTCAGTGTCTGTCTGTTCAGGTTATACCAAGCCCATCACCGAGGTAGCCGGGCGACCCAGAACTGAACTGGCCAGGGAGACCCAGGTTTGGACAGAGGTGAAGTTCATGAGGCCGAGAGAGCGGCAGAAGCTGCGAAGAAGGTTTCTGTTGTGATATTTCCACGGGAGCTTGTCCTGGGGTGGTGGCGGTGATGTGTCCCACGCCGTTGAAATTGGTGTTTATGATGGAGATGCTGACGCGGTGCCAGAGGAGGTGGTTGCAATGGGAATGGTTGCGTGGACCCCTCAAAAATACAGATCTCTCACTGCAACTGAACCGGTCATCACAGGGAAAGGTAGGTAGTATGAGTGCACTTTTATTAGCCATAATACTTAGCGTTTCCACAGCATCGTGCCTGCGAGGATCCCAAAGCACTTCACACATTTAAGCCTTGCACCCCCCCTATACGGCTGGTATCCCTGTCCCCATTTTAAAGATGAGGAAATAGAGGCACAAGGAACCGAACTAATTCAGAGATCTACTGTAATAGGGATCGCTGTTATCAATGTAGCCTCGAGAGGCCTCGATCAGAGCCCCATGGTGCAAGACGCTGTACACTCATGTAACAAAAAGAAGGTCCCTCCCGCAAGGAGTTAACGTTCTTGACGAGACCACAAGAGACTCCATCAAAGATGGGGGAGGGGGATGTGGAAAGACAAGGTCCAAGCAGCAGTCTCTGCACAATCATCTCTTCTATAGAGGCATTTCTGTGGTACTCCCCGCCGTAGCATGCAAGCGCTTCACAAACATGGATGGGTGAAACTCAAGAGTAAGTGATGTGTCCAAGGCCAACCAAAGTTCTGTGTCAGAGCTGGGAATGTCTCCCAGCTACAGTGCTGGGCCTTAACCCCGAGCCTGTCTGCAGGATGTTCACCTAGTGTGTTACAGAGCAAAGTGCGTATGTGTGTTACTGGGAAAATACCGTCCAGGAGCTTCTCATTAGTGACCATGGCCAGGACTCCTAGAACTTCCCTTCCGGAGGAACTGGTCTTTGCTAAGGTAAGGAGTGTGATTACCCTGCCCTTGTGGGGACATCTATACTGCTGCTGCCCACCAGGATGGGTGGACCATGGGGACTGTACACCCCTGGCTGGTGGTGGGGAGGCGGTCCTTGAGTGCAGGCAGGGAGCCCGTTGGCTGGAGGAGGTGTGCCTGGGAAGTTTGCATTGCAGCTACCTCTGCTCTAGGAATACACAAAACAGCATGGATGCATGAGCTGCTGTTGATGGATGGAGGGCAGACCCCCGTTCTCCTCCTCCTGGGCACCTCAGCGGTATTCAGCACCATTCAGCATGAGACATGGTTGTCTTGCCCAAGAGAGGTGGCTGGGATCTAGGGTAATGCACTAAATTGGCCTGAGTCCTTCCTGGAGAGACGCCCCCAATGAGTAGTGATGGGAAACGGCACCTCCACAATTAGACCCCCCTACTGTGGAGTCCCACAAAGATCAATGTCTCCTCAGTCCTAGTCAGCATCTGCATGCAGCCCCCAGGTGACCTGGTGAGATGACATGGGCTCCAGTGCCACCGATCTGCAGATGAGACACAGTTCCACCTGTCCTTCACCGCCGACAGCCACACTCCAGCCAGCAAGATGGCCCAGTGCTTGGATGAGATCAGCTTGTGGATGAAGACCTGCTGGCTGACACTGACCCCGAGCGAGACCGAGGTGATGCTGGTGGGCAGACGAAAGCACTCGGAGGCGTTTGCAGCCACGGTCTCTTGGGGTTGAAGGGACACACCCAGAAATTGGTCAATTCCGTGCGTAGTCACGGAGCACTGGCTTCCTCACTGACGCTGAGCTCTCACACAGCAACGTCTGGCAGCACAAACAATGAATTAGATGTTGGGTAAACAGGGACCTATCGAGAGCCTGACGTCCTCCATTAACCCTCCACCCCCAGAATGGGGGGCGACCAATCCTAACAACGTGGCCATCGTCACTCACCTAGCAGCAGCCACAAATAACACTTCCTACCCCGTCTGGTTGATTAGGAGACTCCACCCCATCCTGGTGGACAAACGCCTGGCCTCAGCGAGATGCCTTTGTGCGTTGCATCTGGCCTGCCTCAGTGCAGTGCAGCTGGCATGAAGCCATCGGCTCTTAGGACAATCCAGCTGGTACTGAGCTCTGCAGAGTATCCCACAGCAACCAAGGGCTACTGTGAGCAGATCACACCCGTCCTGCCCTCTCTACACTGGCTTCCCATGGACTAACGAGCCTCCATCCTTCTCTTCAAGGCACTGGGCCCAGCATATCTAAAGTTCCGGGACGAAGACCATGCTGGGCAGCTCTGCTCCTCAGGCCCACTGGGACTTTCTGCCATACGGGTAAAGCTGGTCTTTGCGGGAAGCTGGTCCGAGACACTGGAATGAACTTCCCCAGGAACCAGGCTCCTCACAAAACCTCCCCTTCCCCCCCCCTCCACTCCAAGCGCACGGTGCATTTCTCTGGCCCGTGCTCTGTCGTATGACCGCGGGGCAGTCTGGCCACGTAAAAACCCTCCCCAAACAAAACTCTCCGCTGCACCCACTCTTGGAGAAGGAAGAGGCCAGCGCACCCGTGACTCGCCAGCTGGGTTTGAAGAGAAGGTCCTTGGGCCCTGTAAAGGACTCAGCCAGGGAAGGGGAAGGTGAGCTCTGCCTGGGGGTGACAGGTCGGCAGGTGAGAGCTGTAGGATGTTCCTGAGGGAAAGCTGAAGGCAAGAAAGCAACAAGACGGATTTGCCGGCCGACCCCCATCACCGGTTGCTCTGCTTGCTACAGGCGGCAGCTCCTCCTGCTGTTCTAGGGATTCGCTCTCTTCCAGGCGCCACATCTCCCCTCTCACGTCCTCTCTCTCACGCTGCAGCCCCTCTCTGAATCCAGGAGTTGCAGCTTCCTCTTCCTGATGTACCCCGTCATGGCTTTGCTGGGGGGTACAGAGTCTCCCCCAGGCTTTCCTCTCCTCCCTCTTCTCTTCTGGGTATGCCCTTCCCTCAGAACCAGGGTCTTAGTCTTGCCCTGGGTTCCCTCCTTCCCTCTCCAATGCACAGACTTTCCGCTGCCATTTCTGTTGTCCATTCCCTGGCTTTGCCTGCACACCACAGCCCCATCTTCCAATCAGGGGTTGCTTCTCCAGCCTAAACCCCTCACGTGGGGCCTATCTCACTAATTGGCCCCCTTGGCGCTTCCTTCCCTCTGGTGGGGCGGGGGTGAACCCCCCATCACACCTCCGAGAGCCAGGGCCGGAGGGATGAAGACCAGGGAGCGGCAGAGGGAGCTGCCTGCTGACTTGGAGAACTGGAATGGGCGGAGGGCCTGGAAGAGAGCTACCCTCTGGTGCGTCCACACAGGAGAGCTGCAGCCTGAGGGCCGGAGAAGTCTGAGGGCTGGGGGAGGGAGGATGCTCACCTGGTGAGGAGGAACTCGCAGCAGAGAAGCTGTGGGGGTTTCCAGGGGGAAGAGCGGGTTTGCACCCAAGCTGGAAGGGCTGTCCTAATGAAAGGCCAGGAGAGGACTGGAGAGGAGCCCAGGTGTGGTGGAAGATGCTGGAGCAGGGTACGGGCCACGTCAATGGATTAGAGGATTTTAAGGACTGTGTTCGCTGGGTGAGAAATGAATTGTTTAGGACTTTTGTTATGGAGTTTTTCAACTATGTTTTGGTAATAAGCCAGTCCCAAGGCGGGCATGAGTCAGGAGAGCTAGCGGGGAGTTACTGGGGGCCTCTGAAGGAAGCAAACTGAGGCAAATGCACCTGTCGTGCTGCAGCAAGGGGGCGCTCCAGTCGGGGCTGCCCTAGGACATGTCCCAGGGAGAGGAGGAGAGAGAACGAACCCCATGTGACAGATCTCAGTCACTACTGTTACCGCATGACTGGAAGGTGCTCAGATGCCATGATGATGCGGGCAGGATGAGAACCTGGCCGGGAGAGGTGGAGGCTGTCAATCTCCTGCCTGTCAAGCCACCCCTTCACCCAGCACTGAAGTCAGGGTAAGAACATTCCTGGCTCTTGAAGCCATCCAGGGAAACCCACCAGCCCCCTCCTCCCTTTCCTAGAAGTGAAAAGTCATCTTAGGAGATCCCTGCCACCTCTCGATCAGCGAGCCAGATCCCCGCCCCTGCTCTCATGCAGCCCGCGCAGTGCAGGCAGGTTCCCCAGGCTCCAGCCGATGGCGGGTGAGGTCAGATCTTTCATTGGCCCAACCTCTGCTGGTGCAAGAGACGAGGTTCGGGAGGGCTGCTTTCCAGGGAGGGTGTTAGGTGTCCGGCACAAGCCAGGATGACATTTCGGGAGCTTCCTGACACCTTGCAGTCATTTAGAGATGCCCTGTGGGCAATGCTGCCTTGGGATGGATCCCACCTTCCTAGAGGCTCCGTGGTAACCCGATGCCGCCCCTCGGGCTGGGAGATGGATTTCAGGCATATAAACAAGTTTGGGCGCATGGGCTTGCCAGGCAAAGTACTAGCTGCAGCTGTTGGACACGTTCCCTGCACGGCAAGCTCTCCCCACCAGGCGAAAGGAGAGGCGAGGCGCAGGCCGAAGGAGGTGCCGGTGCTCTCAGCAACCTTACAAGCTGGCAGTGGCAGGCCATTGCTGGGTGGAGGCGAGTGATCCCACGCCCCTCAGGCAGGCCTGGGTGGAGAAGCAAAGGCAATAGGCAGCCGGCCCTGGTCGTCAGGCCCCCTCCTCCCTCCCATCTGTGTGTCAATCCTGCTAATGTCCCTGTGGGCGGGTCACTTAGCCTCTCTGTGCCTCAGTTCCCCACCTGTGAAATAGACATTGCAGCACTGCCCTGCATCACAGGGGAGTAGAGAAGATAAATGCATTAAAGATTGGGAGAAGTTCTGATACGACAGTGCCTGGGAGTTGGGTCAGTATTATGGGTAGGTGGATCTTAAGTTTCCTCCTCTTTGTACCAGTCATGATTGTTCATATTCATGTCCTCGCCTGTAAGCATCTGTGAACAGGAATTCTCTACCAATGGAGTGCAGCCATCTCTGGGGTGGAACACAACCGTTCTTTGGTACCCCACAGCAACGCTGCACAACAGTTTGGGATGCAAACAAAGGATTTTGTAACCAGTTGAAACTGGGCTGTGGGGAGGAGGTTTTAGGGAGGCAGAACGGAATGACCCAGAACTGGGCTAGGACATGAGGGACAATAGCCCTCCACATATTTAAAAAAAAAAAAAAGGGGCTAGGAGTTCATTAACGACACTTAGCAGTCAGGACCTTGGCTTGAAGCCTGGTGCGGCCACACCTGCAGCACAGCGTCCCCTAGTGTGATGCAGGGGTGTTGGGCCAGTCCTGGGGGAGAAGGGTAGCTCAGTGGTTTGAGCATTGGCCTGCTAAACCCAGGGTTGTGAGTTCAATCCTTGAGGGGGCCATTTAGGGATCTGGGGCAAAAAATCTGTCTGGGGCTTTGAGCAGGGGGTTGGACTAGATGACCTCCTGAGGTCCCTTCCAACCCTGATATTCCACGGTTCAGAGAACTTCCCTTATCCAGTCACCACCCACCCTGCTCCACGCAGCACGGGGTCCCCTCAGTCACAGAACAGGACGTCAGCTGGAAGGGCGCCACCTACTGAATCTCCAGAGTGTCTCCAAGCTGTTTAGAGCGAGGAATAAAGGCTGGGACAGTCTGTGCTGGGATGTGCCCAGCGGGGCTGCTGTGAGTTCAGGTCCTGCGGATCTAACGCTGTGCCCTGAGGGTCACGTCGGTGCAGTCATCTTGCACCAGTGGCTCAGCGGAGCCTGTGCCCCAGGCCCATCCCTGGCCAGCGTGGCAGGAGCAGGGATGGCCCTATGACTTACAGGACATCGCTTACCCGTCCGGCGCTGGGCTGCCTCTCTGGGAATCTGGGAAGAGACTGAGAGTTGCTGATGCTCTTGTGGTGTCCTTAGCAGCTTTGCTTGCCAGCCCTGGGCAGGAGTTAGCTGTTTGCAGCTGGCTCTGGGGTGGGGTCCCAGGGCAGTTCTGGGCTGTTTCTTCACCCAGCTCTGGGGCTACAGCCCGAATCAGAAGGCCTTTGTGTCCAGGGAGCCCAGGAGAGGCCTCTCCACCTTGCTTTGAGCATCTGAGCTACCTGTGACCCCAGCAGGCAGGATCTTGAAGCTGTGAAATCCAGCACCTCTCTCCCCCCCGCCCCAAGCTCCAGGGAGGTTTCTCGGGCCTTTGGGGTCACATCCTCTCTCTGGTTATAATTGTCTTCTCCAGTTGCCCTAGCTGCTATTTTACACACTTCCGCAGCCTCTGGTTGCCTGGTGTTGGGGGATTGTGCCGGGGTCAAGGGTCTCCAGGTCCCTCACATCATCCTTATTTATTGTTTGCATTAGAGGGGGGCCTAGAGGCCCGTTTGGGACACCCCAGAGTGCTGGACAGACATACCCAAAGACAGTCCTCGCACCAAAGAATGTACAACTGAAACAGGGTCAAGACGCAACAGGGGGTGTAAACAGAGAGGGGGAAGATGAAGGTGACTGCTGGGGACCTGTGGCTGCAGCGATTCTCAGCCAAGGGCCCCATTTAGAAGCTTCACAGTTTGGGGCCCCCATCCGCCTTAGGCCCAGCACAGGGGTGAGGTGGCTCTGCAGATCGGAAGGGGGGCAGGGTGGTGGCTGATCCAGTGGATCTGGGATTGGGGAGCACGTTTACATAGACAGAGGGAGAAGCTGCCGAGCAGGGGGCGGGTCACGCTGTGGTGAGACGAGATCGGATAAGTAGGGGGAGCTTCCCAGGGCGGGGCGATGGGGGAGTGATGGACCCCAGGAGGTTGCAGTGAGCCTGGAAGATGCAGGGCGAGCCCCCATGCGCATACCCCTGCACCCTCCCTCCAATCTCCCCTCGCAGGTGGAGAAACGACAACTGACTCATTTCCGTTCCCAGCCAGTTAACTTCTTCGGGGAGCCTTGTTCCTGGCGCTGGGTGCAGTGAACGAACCTGGGTAGAGATGAGCCCTGCCTGGGCTTTTCCAGGCAATTCGGGGAGCTGCCGAGCCCTGAACTAGTTACACTGAGATTCCCCCTTTCCGGGACATCCTGGCGGGGGAAACACCTGCTAAAATATATATATCTCATAGAGCTGGAAGGGACCCCGAAAGGTCATTGAGTCCAGCCCCCTGCCTTCACTAGCAGGACCAAGTACTGATTTTGCCCCCGATCCCTAAGTGGTCCCCTTAAGGATTGAACTCACAACCCTGGGTTTCGTTCCAAGCCGCACCCCAGACCACTCGGATGTGCACCCCCCCCCCCCCGGTGCTGTGGCAAGGGCAATTTGGGGGTTTAGTGTCAGCTGGGATCTTGCTCTTAGAGGTGAGGCGCAGCAGTGGGCTGGGGGCTGGCTGCCCTGTGCCAGCGCTGACATTCCCACGGTCCCGGCACTAAGCCCGGCGCCAGCTCAGCCTGCAGCCGGCAAAATGCCTCAAATATGCTGAAGACCAGTCAGTTTGGCTAACGATGACTGGGAGACCTGGCCGTGAGGTGAGCATGGAGGGAGCTTAATGCATCTCCGCTGGAGAGGAGACCTAGTTCCTGGGATTAGCAGGAACTGAAAGGCAAGGGCCTGGGTGTTTTTTTGTAGGACCGTGATGTTTATGGGGTGGAGCACACTACTGCCCCCTGCAGCATCCTCCAGCTTTCTACAGCATCCCTAGGCACTTGGCAAATAAGACAGCAGAACTCCCAAGCCCCTCGGCTGGTTTAGCGCAGGCCTGAGCAATTTCCCTTTGAGATACGGCCCTGGGTGGGCATTTTCAGGCCCAAAGGAATTGACTGTGGAGGGAATTAGAATGGAAACCGTTTCTCTGCTTTTTCTAGCGGTCGCAGTATGATGCAGCTGCTGCTGGGGTGGAAGTGAGCAGCGGGCTTGCAGCGTCTCTGCACGAGCGTTCAGGACAGGAAGTGAAGGAGAGCCCTGCATCCAGCGGGAACTTCAGGCTGGGAGTTAGGTAGGTGGGATGTAGCCAGGAAACCGGGGGTCTCGCTTTTGCCGAAAGTTCCATGGGACAGTGAATGTCTGAGGGGTGAGGGTCTCGGCTCCGGAACGCGGGGCCCTCAAGCACCAGGCCGAGACAGTGGCTCTGCAGGGAAGCAAAACTTGTGATGAATTCCTGGCTTTCAGTCCCAGCTCTACCACAGATCATAGAATATCAGGGTTGGAAGAGACCTCAGGAGGTCATCTAGGTTCTAGTCCACCCCCCTGCTCAAAGCAGGACCAACCCCAACTAAATCATCCCAGCCAGGGCTTTGTCAAGCCGGGCCTTAAAAACCTCTAAGGATGGAGATTCCACCACCTCCCTAGGGAACCCATTCCAGTGCTTCATCCTCCTCCTAGTGAAAAAGTTTTCCACCCATCTGCTAAGCAGGTCTCTGAATTTCTCTGGGCCTCAGTTTCACCAGCTCATGGGGAACGTTCATGGGGAACGGGCCCGTCTGAAGTAGGGTGACCAAATGTTCTGATTTGATAGGGACAGTCCTGATATTTGGGTTTTTTTCTTATAGAGGCCTATTACCCCCCACCCCGTCCCGATTTTTCACACTCGCTACCCTAGTCTGAAGGAGGGTTCTGAGGCTAAACTCATTAGTGTCTGGGAGGCACGTGGAGAGGGTTCTGGAAAGGCCAAGTATTAGTTTCATAGGCACAGACTTGGAGAAAAGAGCGCCACCTGCTGTACCCCGTTACCGCTCCCTGGCACCCCACTGGGGTTTGCTTTTGAGTCTCCCATCCAAACACTGACCCCAGCCTTGTGAGCTGGGATGGGAACCGCAGCCCAAAGTGGGCAGGGCCTGACCCAGCTCCCGCCCGGTCTCAGTGGTGCAGGGCATGGCTGGCGCATCCCCATGGTCCAGAGAAGCTGGCTGGGCTGCCCACGGCAGGTATCGTGGTGAGTGAGGTGCCGTGGCTGGCTTCGTTGAAGACCGATGTAACGAGACGCCATCCCATCGTTCCCCCTTCTTTTGGCTGGCTCCATTTCTTGGCATGGGAGGCTCTGAGGAATCCTGTAAGTACTTGGATCACTTTTCTCCCATCTGCCAGTCTGCTCTCGATGTGCCTGGGGGAGAGGGGTGAGCCATCCCTCCTGCCCGGGGCCATAAGGGGTGGGGCTAGGATAGTCGATACTTCTGGAGTCTGTGCCCAGCTCCTGCTGCCAACGTGGGATGTGAGTGACGCGGGACAAGTTCTATCCCTTCGCCGTGCCTCAGTTTCCTCAGCTGTAGAATGAGGGTAACACTTGCCCATGTCCTGAGCGCGTTGCGTTATGGCCCGTAGAGCACTTTGATGAAAGGGGCAGATGGAAATCCCAAGTGTGACCCAGATCGAGCCAACTCCAGGAGGGGGGTGATGACTGTCCTGCTGTTAACCCGCGGATAGGCTGCTGTGGAAAGGGGCACTTGTGGGACCCTCGCAGATGCAGCAGGAGGTGCAGGCTGGAATTTTATCCCTGGGTTTGAGACACGTGGGTTATTCCCTACTGTGCATGGACCCCGTATCCAGCTGGCACCAGTGTGTGTGTGAGAGAACAGCAGCTCCTCCGGCTCTTCCAATTCCGGACACCTCTCTCTCGGGCAGCCACGGTCCAGCGAGCCAAATTGTGTGGTGGGTTCGTGAGCTGGGGGAATATCTCCGGGGGTGGGGAGAATTACACGCAGCCTCCCAAACTCGTGTCACTGGTGACCTGTTCCAGATGTTAAGGCAGCTGGCCAGAGATTGAAAGGCGCTCATTGTTTGGCTGAAGTTTCCCCATGTTGCCTGGGGAGCTTTGGAGAGAAATTGTGGGGGAAACAGTTAAAGAAAAAATCCCCCAGCTGTTTGACTTCAGCGCTGGGTTTCCTGGAGGGAGACATCTGTAAATCTGGGGGGAGCACTGGTTCACACGGGGGCAGAAGAGTGGGGGCTGGGCTGGGAGCTGGGGCGGGGGGTTCAGGCTTGGGAACCCAGCCCCTCCTTCCAGTTAGGCCAGGGTATGGAGACATAGTTCTTCGGCTGCCATTCATTCTGATGGTTATTAATTGTATTCCAACGCATTGATGAAAGCCCCTGACTGATCATCTCATGACTGGGGACGTCGTGATCTCATGAGCTGAATAAGCCGGGACAGACCCGGTGGGCGGACGAAGGGCATGGGCCTGGGGCACGAGTGGAGAGAGACTCACTCATAGCAATGTCCCGTGGATGTCACTGGGGCTGGAAAACGCAGGTAAGAGGTTAAGGTGGGCGTGCCAGGCTGGACAGCCTGTGATTTCCCAGGGGACGGGTGGGAAGAAGAAATAGCCCGCTCCGCATCGGATGGACCACGTGTGTCTGAGCTACGCTTGAGCTCTCGGGCCGGGACACACGCTCTGTTCATGTCAACACAGGACAGAACATGCTCTTGCCACCGGATAGCAAATATCACCGCCCATGAGTGAGCATGACAGTACTGCTGCCGGCTAGCGCCTGGCCGCTGAACTGCTCAGCTGTGTGTCATAAGCCCCATACTGCTCGAGGAAAGTCCTTTATTGTATTTAATCTGATGGTAGTGCCATGGTCAGGTTACCCCAAACACAGAGCCTAGGGTGGCACCTGCTGGCGCTTTTGAAGCAGAAGGCTCTGACTTCTGCACTGCTGGGAAGGTCTGAGTGGGTGTAGTGATAGCTGTGAGGGTCTGGACTTGTTGTGTTACAATCCCAGATGGGGAAATTGAGGCACGGTGCATTTTGCCTGGGGAGACCGAGCGAGTCAGTGGCACAGCCAGCAAAAGAACCCAGGCATCCTGGCACACAGCGGGTCCTCAGCGCAGAACGGCTCCAAGAGTTAAAACCGCGCACTTGTTCGCCCCTCTAAAAGCGAGGGGATGATGCAAGCGCTCTGCCATCTCCGGGCCTCCAACTGGTTATGTCACTCTCCCTCCTGTGCGCAAACTTAGATAACCGCTTGGCTCCTGGTCCGGGGCGGGGGAAGAGGGGAGATGCCACTGGCTCCGCAGCAAAGCGCCTATAAATACACTCCCACTCCCTGGGCCTAGAGTGACAGAGCTCCTTGGAGCCCGGCCCAGCCCTAATCCTTTAATGTCTCATTTCCATCCAGGGAGGCAGCTGTTAATACAGCTCTGGGGAAGGTGCTGACGTGTGTTCCTGTCCCAGGGAAAGGAGCTGCTAATCTCCTTGTGTTACTGCAGCACAAGGAAGGGGATTCCAGGCCGAGAGTCCCAACATCCTGGACACTTGGGGAGGAGTGGAGGGAGGTGTTACTCTGACTCGATTCCCCTTCCCTCCCTGCCTGTCCTTCCTTATCCCTGGACCCCACATCCCAGGGAAAGAGAATTAACCCATCCCTGGGAGCCTCTTCTCTCAACCTCTCTTGGGCCTGGCCACCACAGGGAAGGCAAAGTGCAAATCAGAATCCAGCCCCAGCCCCCGTCTACGATATTCCACCCAGGGGAGCTCACCTTCCATTAGAGCCTTTCGTGCCAAAGGATCAGGGCCAGTTCCAGGGTTTTGGCCGCCCCAAGCAGCCAAAAAAAAAAAAAAAGCCGTGATCTGTGGCGGCAATTCAGCGGGAGGTCCTTCGCTCCGAGCGGGAGTGAGGGACCGTCCGTCGAATTGCTGCCGAATAGCTGGACCTGATGCCCCTTTCCGGAGCGGCCGCCCCAAGCACCTGCTTGCCAGGCTGGTGCCTGGAGCCGGCCCTGCAAAGGATCCCAAACAGCCTGAGGCATTTAAACTGGCACACGAGGCGCTTTTGATCGCTGCTGGAATGCAGCCACCTCTGGGGGGGGATTGCAGCAGCTGTTCAACAGCACACAATGCGAAGACGAAAAGTGTAGCCACTTGAAACAGCAGGAGGACGTTGGGTGGAGTGAGATGTTACTTGCTCGGAAGGACACCCTCTGTTTAAGCACCGTAAGGTCTATGTTGTTGGTGTTGCATCTCAGATGCTCTGGTGGTAGCGGGGCCATAGGACTGCCTAGCTAGATCTCGTCCAAAAGCACCACAACCGAGTACCACGTGGAGGTGTTGTTTCTGCCTGACCTCTGTGAAAAGAGCTCCCTGATCTACGGACTCACCAGTGCCAAGCCGTGCAGCACCTTGGCAGTCTCCCATCCAAGCCTGCCCAGTGGGGGCTGCAGGCGGAGGTCCAGCCGTGACACCAGGTGTCTTCCAGCTCATCCCCGGGAAGACAGCTTCGTTGCCGGTGTCCCATGGGAGTTGCTGTTTCCAGCACAGACAGGATTCACCAGGCTTTGGCCGGGCATGTGCGTCGGCCAGTGGCATTGGCCCAGCTGGGAAGACATTCGGGAGCCGTCGTTGCATAATGTGCTGGGAGGAAATGAGTGGTCAGGAGCCAGCCCTCGGTCCACAGTGTTTCCGGGTTCAAGGAATTGGATGACTTTGGGCTTGTGTAGACCAGGGAAGCTTGCACCAATATAAGGTCAATGTAGTTCGATTGGTGCAAACCGATCTATCTTAGGTACGTCTCTGGATCCCCTGCTGTAGTGTCTGAGCACCTCATATTCTTTAATGTGCTTATCCTCATAACACCCTTGTGTGGTAGCACTGCTCCATCAGCTGCATTTTAGAAGGGGAAACTGAGGCACGGAGCAGCTAAATGATTTGCCCAAGGTCACACAGGAAGTCTGTAGGGGAGCAGGTGCTTGAACCCAGGTTTCCCAAGTCCCAGGCCAGCACCGTAATCTCTGGAGCATCCTTCCCTGCAGATCTCTGTTGCAGACCTGCGTCTTGCCCTGGCCTGCCAGATGAGCTGCGCTTTGGGGTGATGGATCATTGCAATCCAGAGGGCGGATGCCCTGTCTGCTCGTGGACTGAACCGTGTCCCGTGAAGTGGTTTCAAACAGTTCCATTGGAGGGGCCCAGTGATCAGTGTGGACCCGTTATTTTTCCCTGCTCTAGCCCCATTGACATGGTCCAGCTAAACCTATTTCTAGCCTGAGCAGCCAGCCCTCCCCCCACACCCATAGAATCATAGAATATCAGGGTTGGAAGGGACCTCAGGAGATCATCTAGTCCAACCCCCTGCTCAAAGCAGGACCAACACCAACTAAATCATCCCAGCCAGGGCTTTGTCAAGCCAGGCCTTAAAAACCTCTAAGGATGGAGATTCCACCACCTCCCTAGGGAACCCATTCCAGTGCTTCACCACTCTCCTAGTGAAATAGTGTTTCCTAATATCCAATCTAGACCTCCCCCACTGCAACTTGAGACCATTGCTTCTTGTTCTGTCATCTGCTACCACTGAGAACAGTCTAGATCCATCCTCTTTGTAACCCCCTTTCAGGTAGTTGAAAGCAGCTATCAAATCCCCCCTCATTCTTCTCTTCTGCAGACTAAACAATCCCAGTTCCCTCAGCCTCTCCTCATAAGTCAAGTGCTCCAGCCCCCTAATCATTTTTGTTGCCCTCCGCTGGACTCTTTCCAATTTTTCCACATCCTTCTTGTAGTGTGGGGCCCAAAACTGGACACAGTACTCCAGATGAGGCCTCACCAATGTCGAATAGAGGGGAACGATCACGTCCCTCGATCTGCTGGCAATGCCCCTACTTATACAGCCCAAAATGCCCTTAGCCTTCTTGGCAACAACTCCCGTTGACATCCAGCTGTTCCCCCTGCCGCCCCCATTGCATCCCTCTCCCCCTCCCAAAAGGTAGCTGCTGAGTTTGAGCCCCACCGGCCCACTCATGTCTCGCTCAGCTCCCCCCAGCCTTGCGTGTGATGGACACTGATGCAGCCCGGGAGCGTTGGCTGCTGATGGAAACAGGCAGCTCTGTGACCAGGTCAGGTGCAGCATCCTGGCCTGGCCCCATGCTCCCTGCTTGGGAAGACAGAGAGCAGGCCCGAGGCTAACCCTGCCAGCTCCTCACATGAAGCACATGGCTTGCTGCCTCTGCCTGGCAGGGAGTCTCTGGGCATGACACTGCTCAGGGCCAGGACTGAGAGACGGCACAGTGGGGGGCTGCATATCCATGTCATTCCTGGGCTGGCCTGATCTCCATCCCCAGCAGAGGAAGCAGACCTGAGAGCAAATCTCCGTGCGCCAGGGAGCAGATTGGGCAGGGGAGGCAGTTTTGTTCCCTTTCAAAGAGTCCCTGGAAATGTTCAGCTCAAATTTAAAAACAAAGTTTTGTGGTCATTTTTCCCTGGCGGAGGTGGGTGGAGGGGAAAACGTAACTAAAAATGTTTTAGTTTCGAAAACCCCTCCATTTTTCATTTCATTCTGTTGGCAACCCCGCGCCCCCAGTCTTGATTTTCACAGGGAATGTTCATTTCCTTTGACAAGCCAGTTATTGTTCGAAGCATTTTCAACCGGCTCAGGATCGTCCCCATCCTGTGCAGCGGCGCCCTCTGGTGGCCGAGCTGCTCCTTTAACTCGCACGTGTGTGTTTGGATTGGGGGACCAGACAGCAAAGGTGAAAAATTGGAACAGAGGGTGGGGGTAATAGGAGCCTATATAAGAAAAAGACCCCAAAATCGGGACTGTCCCTATAAAATCGGGACATCTGGTCACCTTAGTTTGGCTCTGAAAGGCCTGAGTTCACAGGTCATGAGTCTTAAATTAAATTAATGGAGATATCCTATTTCCTAGAACTGGAAGGGACCTTGAAAGGTCATTGAGTCCAGCCCCCTGCCTTCACTAGCAGGACCAAGTACTGAGTTTTTGCCCCAACTCCCTAAGTGGCCCCCTCAAGGATTGAACTCACAACTCTGGGTTTAGCAGGCCAATGCTCAAACCACTGAGCTATCCCTCCCTCCGGCTGGCAAGCCAGTCACCAGGCTGACTACTCCTACCGCCTACCGTTTCTCCTCTAGCCCCTGTTTAGATCTCTTCCTGTAGCTGCCACTAGCACGCTTCTGGGTTGCCCGTTAGCTTCTCCGAGTTTCCCTCCCTCCAGGAAGCCTCTGCGTGAATCGCTGCTGGAATCTGAAGCTTGGGTTTTTCTTAACTAGATTCTGGTGTCTCCTGCTTGGGTTATTTGGGGTCATCAGTCCCCCAAAACTTGGATGCTTCTGTGAGTCAGCCAAACAGGGCCTGCTGACCTCAGCCCTGCAGCAGGTGCGCTCGGATTGCAGCTGCTGCCACATGGACAGGAGAGCTTCTCTCTTTCCCAGGCCCACCTTGAATGCCGAAGCCCTGCGCTCATCGGTATTAGAAAGATGGAGTAAGGAGACAAACGGCCAAATTACAAGAGGTTGGAGCCGCTGAGTGTGATGGAAATTTTTTTGAATTGAAATTTACAACGATCTAAAGGCTGAAAGCAGCTTAAGGAAGCCTCTTGCATCTGATCGAATGAAGCCTTTGATTGGTTTAAGCTGGTCAAAGAGCACTAAGGGCTCTAGCTGTGTGAGCTAGTTAAGGAGTGCCCGGAGACGCCCTGCCAGCTGATCCTGCATGCTTAGAAATCTCCCCCACCTTTCTCTCCTCCCTGTAATGGAGAGAGCAAAGCGTGGCAAACTGATACCCAGCCTGCACGTTTGCCCAAGTCACCAGAGCTCACACCCCAACTCCTGAGAAACGGGCTGTTCTGTGCCACATGGGGGGTGTGTGTGGCACCGCTGCCCTCTGCTGGATAGAATGGCAGACCTGCTTGGGCAGGCGTGGCTATCTTGGGGTAATAGCAAGAACTCAGGTTTGGGGTCCAGAGGTCCTATGTCTTCGTTTTCGTTCCCCAGACAATGCTCGCGCTCTCTCTCCAAGACACCTGGCTTCTATCCCTGGCTCTGATGCTGACTCAAGTCGTGACCCTGGACAAGTCACTTGGGGCCTCAGTCTCCTCATCTTTATAATGGGATTAACACTATCCACCTCCCGGGAGCAGGGGGGCATTTGGGAGGGACGAATTCATTATGGTTTGCAAAGCCCTTTGAGATCTGTTTGCTGGGCAGCTCTAGTGAAGGGCAAAGAATTACTGGGTTGTCCTCAAGGGGAACTAACCCGGGATGAGTTTCTCCCTCAGTTCCAGGGGTGAGGGCCTGTGTGGGGGGAACGGAAGGCTCTGATTTCTCTCTCTGCTGTTTGCCTTGAAGGCCGCATGGTCACAGTGTGAAGAGCCGTGTAGGCGACTCCCCGTCCATGGAGTCAATGAATCTAGGGGTCTCTAATGACCATCTGGTTTCATATCTCATCCAGCACCTCAGTGTCCTCTGATCACAGGCCAGGGCCTGAGCTAACGGCTGACTCGGAGAAGAGTTCCCTATCCTTCAGACCCTGGGTTTCCCTGGAAGGCTCCCATGCAAACCGTGACTCAGCCTGGGCAAGAGTCGATGTGGGGGTTGGCCAGGCGCTAGCTTTTTTGCCAGGTTGGAAGCATTTGTTGGCCTCTCTCACAATAGAAGCCGGTTTCTTTCTGGAGTGTCATTCGGTGAGCTCTGCCTCCGTGCCCCGTGCCCCCTTCCAACAGGAGGCCAGTGAAGTGAAAGCCCAGGGCTGACGAGTGCTTTCCAGATGCACTGCACGTCGCTTGCTTGGCGTTGCTAGCTCGCTCCCATGTGGAGAGATCCCAGCCTGTGAGGAATACGGGGCAGCCATGTCAGGCGTTGTCCCTCGAGGCACCCGCTGCCTCTGCCGGACGTCGTGTTGCGTCCTGGGCTCTGGCGGGGTGATGCGCCGAGGGGAAATGGTTTGGGGCTGTATTCCCTGGAGGACGGTGTCCGTGTCCCGCCCTGGCACAGTGCTCCGGGATTGATGGGTCGTGTGCGTGGGCCAGTCGCTGGCCTGGAGGGGACATCTTGCCGACGCTCTGTTCCAAGGGGCGGTCGGCGAGCGGAAGAGGTGGATGCTTGCGGGGTGCAGGGTGTGAGTAATGCAAACCAGGGGCCGCTCACCTTACTGTTGGAGAGGGGTTGCCATGACAATGGAGCCATCCTGGTGGAGGGTCTCTGGCCCTGGGGGCTCTTTGGCTGTTGGGCCTTGCGTCGGTCCCCTCTCTTGGGGGGGCAGTGGGTGCAGCATGCCCCCCAATGGGGGGCTGGGGTAGCGTTTTGCCTGAGGGCACGTTAGGCCACACCCAGGTCCTTGGGTGACCATGGTATTCATTGCAGAACTGAAAGAGTTGTAAGCGCTCCCCTCCCCGGCGTGCATGCTCCCTCGGGGTGCACCCAAGGCCACAGAGGAGGCAGTGGCAGAGCTGTGGGAGGAACTTGGGAGTTTAACTCTAGAGCAGCCCCCATTGCCCTGGCGCTGCTAGGACTTCCCTGGCCGGGGCAGCGTGGGCACCCAGACGCCATCAGTGCCTGGGGCGGGGACTCTGCCTGGGGGGCTGGGGCAGGAGCCGACGGGGGGGCGGGAAGGGCAGCTGAAAATGAGCCCACGTGACTGGCTTTCTGGGACCATCTGTGAGCCTGCCCCCCATCGCTCACACCCATCCTGCAGTGGGCTGGGATGGGGCTGAGGTTCCCCGGCCACTACGGGGCCAGGCAGGGATGGAGGTGTGGGCTGCCAGCTGCAGGCTGGCTCAGGCAGACCGGGAGGGAAGCGGGGACAGGCTGGGTTAGGCTGGTGGCTCCTTGGGGCTGGGGCAGGCTGGGGAAGGGGGATCAGGACAAGCCTTGAGCCCCCTTCTACTCATCTTGAGATCCCATCCACCTTTGTAACCTGTGGAGGCGCCCAGATTTTCTTCCTGCATTGAGCCCTGTGCCCTGCCAAGGTTCTCAGATCTACGTCTGTCAAGGAACCCGCCCCCTGCCCCTGCCTGTGCCCGCAGAGAGCGTGCCAGGCTGCTGGAGCGCCCCCCGGAGAGGAAGTGCCTCTGACCTCAGCTGGGGCGCTCCACGTTTCGGGTGGGCATGCGGGGACCGTCCGTCAGAGCACCCTGCAGAGTGGGTGTGAGACGGGCAGTAAACGTGTTGGGATAGAGGGTGACGCGCACACAGTCTGTGGGGACTCAGGAACCAGTGTGAGGGGTTTGGTCCCAGGTCACTGCCTGGCTCCAGTCAGTGTTGCTCTTTCTGTCCTCGGCTGAAGGTCCGAGCACCGAAACCAGCTCCTCCGAGCCCCTGACGTGTCTCCCGGGAAGGGCTGATCTCGTGTTTATGTAATACTCAAGGGAGCGACTATTGGTTCTAGCGCATGGTGGTGGGTGGACGAGGTGCATTGAGTCGGAGGCTTTCAGACGGGGGGGGAGGGGGGTGGATGCTAAAACATCTGAGGCCCCTAGGCCACCATGCTGGAGCAGCTTCAAGCCACATGTTTAGGGTGTAGGGATAAAGCCACCCCTCATGTGCCCTTATCCCCAGGCTGGGTGTTCCCTGCACAGCTCTTCCCAGCCGTCTCCTCCTCCCCACGCCATCTGCCTCCCTCCGAGTCTCCACGGCTGAGTCCCCCCATTCAGAAGGTCCGCGGACGAGGCCTTGGGGGTTGTGTGTGAGGGAGGAGGGAAGCGGGTGCATTGGGTTCATCCCCCAGCTGCTCACTTTTGAGTGTGGATGTTAGACGTGGACCCAAATCGTGCAATGAGCTTGGTGAGTCTTTGACACGTTCCCATTTGTCTGCGTCACAAAACAGTCGCACGGTGCGGCAGGACTGGCCAGTCCCATCTTATCCTAAAACTATCCAACCCCATCTCGTCCTATATCCTGTCCCATCCCTTATACAACCCTCATCCCCTCCTGTCTGAGCACCTTCCAGAAGCACATTAAGTGATGTGACTAGCCTCTGTCACGTGTGGTTTGTCGTCCGTCCGTCCTTCCTTTCTCTGGGGGAAATTGCATGAGATTTAAAATGACATGTAAACTCTGCTCTGTGTTGTCATTAGCAAAGGCAGGTGGAAGAGGTCTGCCTGGTACTTGGCACGAAAGGTGATGAGGTTTGTGGTGGTTTTTAGAGGCTGAGTAGTGGAACACCTAGGGGGAGAAATGCCGGCTTGGCCGAACTACCATTAAGTTAAACTGATTAAAAAACCACATAGAGTAACTATGAATGGAATAATGTTGGATTGTAAGGTCGTCTCATGTGGGGTTCCACAGGGATCTGTTCTGGGTCTGGGGCTGTTGAACATCTTTATTAATGACCTGGATGTAGGAACAGAGAGCATAGTGATCACATTTGCAGATGACACAAAGCTGGCAGGGGCAGGGTTGCAAACACTTTGGAGGACGGAGCTAAAATTCAAAGGGATCTTGATAAAGTGGAGAACTGGGCTATAGACAACTAAATGAAATTCAACAAAGACAAAAGTAAGGTGCTACACTCATGGAAGAAAAACCAAATGCATAAATACAGAATGGGGGATAACTGGCTTGGCAGCAGCACTGCTGGGAAGGATCTGGGAGTGGTGGTAGATCACAACCGCAACATGAGTCAGCAACGTGCTGCTGTTGCAAAAAAAAGCAAATGAAATTCTGGGTTGCATTAACAGAGGCATAGCATGCACATCATGGGAGGTGACAGTACCGCTCTACTCGGCCTTAGCTGGAGAACTGTGTCCAATTGTGGTCACTAATTTATAGAAAGGATGTAGAGAAACTGGAGAGGCTCCAGAGGTGAGCAACAAAGATGATCAAAGGGCTGGAATGCCGGCCAGATGAGCAAAGGCTGAAGGAACTGGGTATGTTTAGTTTGGAAGAGAGGAGATTGCGGGGGGACATGATAGTGGTCTTCAAATACTTGAAAGGCTGCCATAAAAAAAGATGGAGAAAAGTTGTTCCCTCTTGAAAAGAGCAGGACAAGAGGCCATGGGTTCAAACTACAGCAGAGCAGATTTAGAGTAAATCTCAGGAAAAATCTCCTAACGGTAAGACCAGTAGGAAAGTGGAACAGACGCCTAGGGAGGGTGTGGAGGCTGGAGAGCCGTCTGTCTGGGATGGTTTAGACACACAGAATCCTGCATCTTGGCAGGGGTTAGACTAGGTGACCCTGGCGGTCCCTTCTAACCCTACGGTTCCATGAGGATATGTGACCTGTTTCTTTAGCCAAGGAACTTCATTAGACTAAGTAAAACTACGTCTCTGTACAGCGTCTACCTAGGACCTTCTCCAGCCAACCGCCTGCCCAGATTCCAGCTATAGATTTAGAGATAGACAGTTTCTCCTGCACGCGTCCGACGAAGTGGGCATTCACCCACGAAAGCTCATGCTCCAATACGTCTGTTCGTCTATAAGGTGCCGAAGGACTCTTGTGATTCGTCACCCTAGACATGGGGTGCTGCAGGCAGGACTGAGGTGCATTGGCAGAGCTGTGGGCCGGTGGGTTCGGGCTGCAGAAGCAGGGGGTTGGGACGTCGGGACTGAGGTGCCTCAGCAGAGCTGCGTGTGGGGTGGTTAGGACCGCAATAACGGGGGTGCACGTGGGATCAGGGTCGAGAGGCATCAGCGCAGCGGGGTATGGACAGCTCAGCACTGGAATAGCAGGTGGGTCTGGCTCAGGGTCGAGGGGCATCAGCAGAACCGTGGGGAGAACTTTGCTCCGCACCAGCCTGCACCATGCCTACCTCTAGCTAGTGCTCTGAGGTCCAGACATCCTTAGCAAAGACCCTTCTGTGTACTTGGTGCATGGGTGAAGTGAAGTGAGGCTGGATGGATTCCAGCTCCGAATTCCTTATGAGGAGCAAATTGGCTGGGAGTCCTTGAGCTCCTGACACTGTGGTGTATCTGGGGTACTCCTGGCTGATGTTTTCTACTTGCCAGCTTTCCCCGCTGCTGCACTGGTAGAATCATCAGTAGTGGGTGTGACACTGCAGAGTGAAAATGTTGGTGGCGACGTAACAATCTGTCACCACGTCCAGGTGTCTCCATTGCCTGCTCCGTGCACGTGTACGTGACTTATCGCCCTCCAGTGGCGGAGGAGAACATAAACCCTAATAGCCACGTTACCGGTCTATAATAACTTTCATTTACGTGGCTTCTCCTCAGCCCAAAGAATCCCTAATCACTTGCTCACCTTTACACGTAGCGTAATCGCCTTCCCTGCCACCCAAGTGCAGCCACCTCGGGGGTGGAACGTGATAGCCATTGTCGAAGAGCCCGGCGTCGGCACAGGTTGGGACAAGAAGTGGAGGAGAATCATGGGGCTAAACTGGGAAATTTGATCAAGGGCCTGGTACGTTCTGTTGACCTTGGTGATCCTTTCTGGCTTTTACTGGGTGAGTCTGCAAAGCCATTGCTGGAATAACCACAGAATGAGACTTTTCTGACAGGACCAAGGACGGTGATAGGTCGTGGCCCTGATTCTGAAGTCTTTAATTGGGCAAAACTCCCCTGATATCAGTGGGAGCTCAGCAGGGCCAGGAGCGGTGACGCTGAGAACCCTCCTCCTATTGTCCCGCTGTACCTCTATGCAGCCCGCTAGCCAGGTAATGACCTGGCCCCCCATGACCTTCCCAGCGGAGGGCCGGTGCCTTTATCAAAGAGCGCAGCTCCTGGCGGGCCGCGCTCAGCAGGACTGCCCTGGTCTCTGCTGGCAGCACAGTCATTACACGCTCTAAGGGCTGAGCTCTCCGGCAGCTGACACAGCCAGTCGAAGGTAAAAGGCTCCCAGGAGAAAGGGGGGAAGAGGAGGGAGAGAGGTGGCGGCTGGGCTGTAGAGGGTTAATGTTCTCCAAGGAGAAAGCCCCTGAGTGACTGTCAGATAATGCTCCAGCCCCCCAGCTCCTGGGGAAGGCAGCAGGACTCCTGGGGTTTGGGCTGGGTGCCCACTCTGTTACTGAGAAGTGTCACAGGATCTGTCATGCGATTTCCTGAGCATTGGAGAGTGCTGCAGGCCGGGTAGCATGTCCCCTGCATGGGGGCGTGCAGGGGGGTGGATGTGCGCAGGTGCATCTCTGCCCCACGAGGCTGCGTTCCGATCGTGGGCCTGCTTGGGTGTGCAGAGGTAGGGGGGTGTGGGGGATGTGCACACACACACCTGGGTCTGAATAAGCATGAGGGAAGTTGTGCAACCCACTGGCCAGCGTGCGTTACGTGCTGCCACTGAATCCATAGAGGACGTGGGTCTGTTAAAACCCTCAGCTACAGAGCCTGGCTCTGCAGCGTGGTCTCTGGAGGTGCCTGCTTTTATCCCTATGAAGTCCCCAGTGAGTCGGCCCAGATGGTGGCTGTCTCCGTCGCACATGGGTGTGCACGCCAAGTGCTGCAGATTGCACATGGGTGTGTGGCCATACTCACGTGCCAGAGCCGGGCTGGGGTCCTTCGCCTTTCCTCTCCTCTGTTAGAAACATTTCCTGGTTCTGGCAGCCTTCGGTGTCTCATCATAGACTCATAGACTTTAAGGTCAGAAGGGACCATTATGATCATCTGGTCTGACCCCCTGCATGCTGCAGGCCATAAAACCGTCCCTACCCCTTCCCTGGACTCTGCTGTTGAAGTCCCCAATCCTGTTTTAGGTGACTTCAATCGGCAGAAACCCTCCTGCTAGAGATCCCTGCCCCATGCTGCAGAGGAAGGCGAAAAACCTCCAGAGGCTCAGCCAATCTGCCCTGGAGGAAAATTCCTTCCCGACCCCAAATATGGCGATCAGTAAGACCCCGAGCATATAGGCAAGAGTCTCCAGCCTGACCCCTGTCAGCCATTATACAATTTGCCTACCATTGCTTGGTTTTCCTTGACTACTATGTTTTACCATTAAACCATTCCCTCCATAAATTTATCTAACTTAATCTTAAAACCAGACAGGTCCGTCGCCCCCCATCAGCCTCTCGTTCTCCATGGCCAGGAGAGGGAACCTGCGCTGTTGGCTGGAGACGCCCAGGGAAGCCTGGAGATGGGTGGTGATGCTGCATCCGTGGCAGGGATCCGAGCCCTTTGGATCATGTTGCTGCTGGAAAGAAAAGTGGAGCAGATTGGGGGTGCTCTGGACTGGGCATTACTCTCAGGGCTGTCTGTCGCTACAGCAGCAAGGTTTGGGATCTGTCTGCACCCAATTCTCCCAGCAGCTGCCATCCTGTTCTCCCATCCCTGGCTCTGCTGATGCCCCAAATGAATTAGGGTCTTGGGGCTGGTAGAGTTTGGGGCACCTTCTGATGAATGGTATCCCTTCCCTCGAACTCAGTCATCCTGGGCGAAAGCTCAGTGCTTTAACACCCACCTTCCAGATGGGTAAACTGAGGCAGAAAGGCTGAGTGACTCGAATAAGGCCACGATAGGGAGTCAGTGCCAGAGCTAGGATTAGAACCCAACTGTTGCTTAATCCATCCTGTGTGTAGTCCACTCATCCAGACTGGTGTTGACAGGCCGCCCCGAAGCGTTGTGTCTGGAAGTGACACAGGCAGCAGGTAGCCAGCTGAGAGCTTTGTAGCACTAAAAATAAGAACAGGGGATAGAGACAAGAAATTACCCACAGATCTAATGAGGATCAGTGAATTTCTATAAACTGGTACTAATTTCCTAACCCCCAAAAGCCATCTCAGATCCTCCCTCTGTATGGACGACCCCCGATGAATTCTGATACACAGCATTTGGCATGTCAATAACTGGCTGGTTTTCTCCTTTAAATGAAGAAGAAATGCCAGTTTTTGTTACAAATTGCCCCAGATGCGAAGTGACTGAAATCTTCTTCCAATTCATCCTTCGGATGAGTGCAAGGCCCAAAGCAAATGGGATTTAGGCAAAGGAGGGAGAGACCCTGACTCACTAGGGTTGTTTTATTTACTCAGAAACAAGTCTGGTCTTTGGTTTAAGGCCTGGGACTGAGGCTTGAGAGATCTGGGTTGGATTCCTGGCCCTGCCACTGGCTTCCTCTGTGACCTTGGGCAAGTTGCTTCATCTTTCTGTGCCTCATTGTAAAATCCATCCCTCCCTCACAGGGGACCAGGGCGGATAAATTCATTCATGCTTGTGAGATGCTCTGAGGCTGCAGTGAGGAGGGCCCCAAAAGACCCTGGAGATTTGATGGGAGGAGATCCCTGGCAACGAGCTTTGGGGCCCAAGCCGATCCTTGCTAAGGGGGGCTGGGGCAGTGCGGTAGTCGGGTGTCCCCTCAGAGTCCTGACCATTGTGGTCAGTCTGCATTGCTGACACTCGAAGGCTGTCCCGAGGAGCCGGAGCTGTACAAACCAGACCCTGAAAGCTGCTTCAGCAACTCACGAGGGCTGAGCCCTATGGATATGTCTGCACCAACACTGCATTAGAGACCGGGGGTTACAGTTGCTGGACCTGGGTCCCACAGCTGTGCCATCATGTTCATACTGCGCCACGCAGCCCTTCTGACTCGGGGCTGCAGCTTGGCCTGCGACCACCCTGCAAAGTGGCGGGGTTTGGACCTGAGTCACAGCAGGATTCGGGCTCTGACCCAGTGGCCCCCCCGCAGCAGGGTCCTAGCGCTTGCTGACCAGAGTCAGACTGATTGGTGTGTGGACGGAACAGGGGCTTGTGCTCCAAGCTGAGTTACAGCCCATGCTTAGTGTGCAGTGTAGACATACCCTTAGAGAGCGGAACTGGCGTGTGCGCCGATGAAGCCGAACACACTTGGAGATCAAGAGCTACTGCTGGCCCAGGAACCCTTCCTCACGATGGTTTCCTTGTATTCTGGATCGTTGTTGCACTTGCCTGTGTTCACCCCTCTTGTCCACAAACGTTTGTGTACATGGGATTGGTGTGCACGAGGGTTCTGCATGGGAAGGCCCCGTGTTCCTGTGCATATATGCGGGTGTAAGCAGGGTCTGAATGAACTGTCCCCTGACAGCTAGTTGGGGACGGGGAGAGACCTCAGGAGCAAACTGTATTTACATGAACACACCTACTCTGGTGTTGGGTTACAAATCACGGTAGTATTGAATGCAGCGGCAGTGAAACGTTATCAGTATTGTTATCTTTATTGTATGAGTAAAGGGGAGCAGAACTGTGCTGCGCCTGTCTCAATTGAGAGGTCACCCTCAGGTGAAAGGGACTCGCTAAGCCAGGGGCTCAAATGCCAGACCCCTGTGAAGGGAAGAGGGGTGGGGACAGGTGTCCCAGCTAGGCGGTGTGGACTCTCCATAAGGGTTCCTGGTCTGGTTTAACCTGTTTCTCCCCCACTGTTCCAAGATAGAGCTAAATAGGCTCCATTAGGAGTCTTTTGTTATGTAAAATGCTCACTAGGGCTGAAAACACTTGTGGTGGGACAGCGTTTCTGCCCAGCCTGCATCACTAAGAGCTGACAGTCACTAAGAGTTGGGTGGACTCTCAAGAAACTGACCTGCGGAGGTCACAGCAGGGAGGCAGGTGGCAGAAGGCGCGAGCAGAATGAGCGGTCGGCGGGGCAGTCAGTGGAGAGGACCCCCGGCTGGCGGGGTGGCCAGGCAGTGAGGAACAGCGGCTGGCGGGGCGGTTAGGTGGCGAGGAACTGTGGTTGGCCGGGTGGCGAGGAATCATGGCTGGCGGGGTGACCAGCCAGATCAAGTGCTCAGAGGACAGAGCGAGCAAGGTGCCTTCTTCCCTGGGTGGGAGGGGAACTCACCCAGATGCACCTCTGAACCCTGGGTCCTCACTGACCCAGGACAACCCCTGTGAGTGGGGTGTGGTGAGGGAGCAGACGGGGCACAGAAAAGGAACTGTTGGTTGTAGAACTCAAGAACACGAGGCGGAAGGCTCTGCCCCATGCACTCTGCGGCGGGCGTCCTGCTCAGAGTTTAAGCTTTATGAATCCTGCTTGTGGCATTTTCCCTAATTAGTGTCGGGTGACTTCCCTCCTTTCATTAAACGTTTCCTTTCTACACTCAGACTCTGTGCTTGTGAGAGGGGAAGTATTGCCCTTCAGAGGTGCCCAGGGCTGGTGTGTAATTGTCCCAGGTGGGGGCTCGAGCCAGTTCTGTGTTGTATTGATGGAAAGGAACCCCTAGGTATTGAACCCGGCTCTGGTTGCTGCTGGCTCCACCTGGCAGAAGGGTTATATGGACTTTGGTGCAGGCACCTGGCTACCTGCTGCTGTTCCAGGAGCTTCACCGAAGCAGCAGTTTTGGGGCTGCCGGAGACAAAGCAGGGCCATCCTGGCAGAATGCTACATCTCTAAACAGTCACAAGATGGCAGTGCTCCAGCCGCTCCGGCCACGTCAAAGGCCAATCCTACACGGTGCTGAATGCTCTTCAGTCCCATTGACTTCGATTCGGCGGAGACTCTCTCCCACATTTCCCACAATCCTTTGTTCCCTTCTCCCCCTTGAAGCTGGCACTTGTCCTCGGACTGCAGCTCGCGAAGGGTTAATTTAATAGCCAGAGGTTTCGCTGGGAATGAAGTAGTATGGGCAGTCTCTGAGGTAGAGGGGGGCTATGGACATCTCTCTTGGGCTCTGGGTCTCCAGGCAGTGTAGAAAGGAGTCTCCGATTTCCGGGTGGAACCGTTGACGTGGGGAGATTGGTTTTTGGTGAGGCTTCCCCTGGCGTAGCTGGGAACTAATTAGACCTTGGCCACGGGCTGCTTCAGGTGACCAGCAGACTGGCTCCCCGTTAGTGGGGCCAGCATGACTCCTTTCAAAGGCCTCTGCAGATCTGCTCGGGCCAAAGCGAGCTGTAGGGCAGAGCGGCTGGGGGGTCTGCAGGGCTGCTTGCTTCAGGTGGCTGGGTGAGACAGCTAAGCTTGGATCCGAACTTCAGGGGCCAAATGCTACTCTCATTATGCCAGTGGAAATCGCCAGTCCGCTGAAGTTGCATTGACGGTGCAGCTCAGAGCAAAACTGACCCTCTCTACCCTTCATTCTGGAAGGCCCTGTCCACCCTGTTATGTCTCAAGTTACCGGCAGCTCCTCGCTGGTGAGATATGTGCCAGTTGTCCCTGCACTGCCTGGGTATTCACACAGCGCTCGCTCAACTCCCAAAGTCATGTCCCAGGATGCACTGGGCTCCGGAAAACGCCAGGAGGGATTCTCTGGGGCGGTCACTTCTCGGGCTGTTGCAGAGTCCTAGAACACGCATTGCTGCTCTGCAACGGAAGCGGTGCCTTAGAGGGGTTCATACAGTTTACTCTCACAGCTGGTGTTTTACAGCTGTATCCTGGAAGAGCATTGCCTCTCCAGCGCAGGGCTGTTGAAAACAGCGATTTACTTGTGGCATGGCCTATGCTCTTATAGATCACCGGCACATTAAAAACGTGGGGCTGGATATTCGTAATGGTGTGTGTGGGTATGAAAATCTAGTCCATTCCCTTTGAAACGAAATAAAAATTTCCTTAGGCCTCAGACTTATTTAAACTTGAAGGCACTTTAAAAATCAAATTCCCTTTTTGGCCACCTGTGCTTTATTTTCTTTCTTTCTTTGCCTTTCACACATCCTGTAGCAATGATCGCTTTCACTAGAGCTTCTAGTCTTGCCGATCCACTGGCTGGGTTCAGTGCTTAGAGGCTCCAGCGATGGGTGGGAGGATGCATGCGCTGTTTCTTTAAATCTGTGCCAGCGGGGCTGGGCAGGAAGGGCTGTGGGGTGAGCCCTAGGCAGAAGCACTACTGGGAAGTGGCGTCGGGGGGGCTGAAGGAATGACACAGTTTTCCTTGTTCTAATAAAGTTCCTTGTTCAGTGCTAGATGAAAGTGACACTTTCTGTGGAATGAATTTTCAGATGTGCTGAGCACTGCCAGTTCCTCTGGACTTCGTAGATTACCAGGCCAGAAGGGACCATTGTGATCAGCTCGTCTGACCCCCTGTGTGACAGCCCAGAGAACTGCCCCCAAGTCATTCCTATGGCAGGTCTTTTAGAAAAACAGCCAGTCTGGATTTTAAAATGGTCAGTGATGGAGAATCCACCATCACGCTTGGTACATTGTTCCAATGCTTAATTACCCTCACTGTTAAAAATGTACATCTTATTTCCAGTCTCAATTTGTCTCGCTTCATCTTCCAGCCGTTGGATCATGTTAGACCTTTTCTCTGCTAGATTGAACAGCCCATTATCAAATATCTGTTCCCTGCGTAGGTACTTACAGACTGTGATCAAGTCACCCCTTAACCTTCTCTTTGTTAAAGTACATAGATTGAGCTCCTTGTTGGGTCTATCACTATAAGGCAGATTTTTAATCCTGGAATCCTTTTCGTGGCTCTTCTCTGAACCCATTCCAATTTATCAATCTCCTCCGTCAATTGTGGGCACCAGAACTGGACACAGGATTCCAGCAGCGGTCACTCCAATACCAAATAAAGAGGTAAAATAACCTCTCTGCTCTTACTCAAGATTCCCGTTTCCACATCCAAGGATCGCATTAGCTTTGTTGGCCACAGCGTCACACTGGGAGCTCAGGTTCACCTGATTATTCACCACAATCCCCAAATCTTTTTTGAGAGTCCCTGCTTCCCAAGATAAAGTCCTCCGTCCTGAAACCATGGCCTGTGTTCTTTGTTCCTAGACGTATATATTTACATTTACCCAGATTAAAGTGCATATTGTTTGCTTGGCCCCAGTTTACCAAGCGTCGGTGACCTGAGCTCTTCATTATTTACCTCTCCCTCAATTTTTGTGTCATCTGCAAACTTTATCAGGGATGATTTTGTGGTTTCTTTCAGGTCATTAACAAAAATGTTAAATAGCAGAGGGCCAAGAGCCGATGATGATGACCCACGTAAAATTACATTTTGAGACCTATCAGTTAGTCAGCTTTTAATCCATTTAATGAAGGGATTAATAGCTTATGCGGTACTCTTGATTCTGATTTCTCCTGCTGTCTCTTTACGTGCCCAAATACTGTAGCTAATGTTCCAAAGCTCCAGTGAATAATGCTTCAATTGGAGCGGGGCGTGCTCAGTGTTGTGCCGAACTACCCTAGAATTGTCCATTTGAAATGGCTTTTGAGAGCTGTTCTGATTTGTAATTCGTGTGGGTGGAACGGCACAGACTGGGCAGCTCCGGAGAGTGGATTTCTGGGGAAGGAGGCAGGCCTTTCTGGGACGCTGCTGCACCCCATCTGCAGGGCCGGTGCTACCATTTAGGCAAACGAGGCGGTTGCCTAGGACGCCAAGATTTGGGGGCGCCAAAAAGCGGTGCCCCCAATTTGTTTTTTACAGCGTTCCTATGCCGCCTCCTCCCCGAGCGCACGATCGGCGCTCCACTTCTCCCGCCTCCCAGGCTTGCGGTGCCAATCAGCTGTTTGGCCCCGCAAGCCTGGGAAGGGAGGAGAATTAGAACGGGGGCGGTGTGCTCGGGGAGGAGGCGGAGCAGAGGTGAGCTGGGGTGGGGAGCTGCTGCATGGCTACCCGGTGGGGGGTAGAGCTGCCGCAGGGGGTGCCTCAAGGCAGACAGGGGGGGCGGGGAGCTGCCACAGGGTTGCAGGGGGGGGGCGCAGGGTGGAAGTTTTGCGAAAAACTTCCTTGCACCGGCCCTGCCCATCTGCCAGAAGATCTTGTACTTTGTAAACTAGGGCTTGTCTTTTTGTTCTGTGTTTGTACAGCGCCTAGCATAATGGGGTCCTGCTCCATGACTGGGGCTCCTAGCTGCTATGGTTAAACAAATAATACATCCCCATAATACAGCAGCTTGTAGCATTAATTGAAGAAAACCCATCCCTGCGCCCACCCTCCATTGCAGTTGCTAAAGACAAGGAGAGGTTGGGTTTTTTGGAACAAATCCCAGGAATCCGAGGAGAAGAGAGAACAAAGATCCTTCCTCCTGCACCTCACCCCAGCTGAGGTTGGAATCGGGCTTCTTGCAGGATCGCAGCTCTGGCTCACAGAGCCAACCAAGCGCTGCGTCCTCCTTTGCTGAGCCAGCAGGAGCCGTGCAGAGCCTGTCTGAGCTGCAGGCCTTTGCTTTGCAGATATCTCACTCCGTATCAAGGGGCGAGTGACAACCGCGAGGCGGGGGCGCTTCTTCCTCTCTGAATCCAGGCCAGCCCGTCGGGTGGGCTTAGGACAGAGAGCCCTTATTTTTAAAAGCCATTTGAGTGTTCTTCAGGAACGCTTCTAAACAACACAGCCTGCAGCAGCGCTATTGTCGGGCTGTCTTGGGGCCGCTAAGGTAGGATACCGGAGTATTGTTTTAAAGGAATACTGCTGAGCTGGGATCTTGCAAGGTTACTGGAGTGGCTGCATCGTTAGACTCTGCAGGGATCGGACGGACTGTCGCTGGGCTTTCATATCCCAGTGAGCCTTAGGAACGTAGGAATTGCCAGGCTGGTTCATCTAGTCCAGTATCTTGTCTCTGACACTGCCCAGCACTAGATGCATCAGAGGGATGTACTAGAAATGCCACAGTGGACAGCTATGGACAGTGGAACAGGGAGGTCGTGGAAGCTCCTTCACTGGAGGTTTTCAAAAGGAGGCTGGTGAGCCGTCTGTCTGGGGTGGTTTAGACATAACAAATCCTGCAGCTTGGCAGGGGTTAGACTAGGTGATCCTTGTGGTCCCTTCTAACCCTGTGATTCTAACCTGATAAAGGAATTTCCCTCCTGATTCTCATCAGTTAGTGATTGGTTTATATCCTAAAGCTTGCAGAGATCATTCCTTTATGTTTAATCTGACCTCAGGTGACTACTCTCCAGTCCTTTTTTGGATCCTGCCTGGCTCCTGACCTTGGTGATATCATGGTGCAGTGAGTTCCACTGGCTAACCAGGAACTGAATGAAAGTGTTTCCTTTTAGCCATTTCAAATTTTCTGTCTTCAGTGTCATTGGACATCCCCTTGCTCTTGCATACGAGAGACTAAACAGGAGGCGCGCCCAATTCACCACTTTTCTCTCATTCTTTATTTTCCAAACCTCTATTGTGCCCCTTCTTATTTGTCTCCCTCTAAACTAATCTGTCCCCATCTTTTCAATCCCTTTTAATCTTCAATTCCTTTAATCTATTAATACTTTAGTGTTCTTCCATCTGTAGATCTCAAAGCACTTTATAAAGCTGGGTATCTCATTATTCCCATTGCATAGGAGGGGAAACCGAGGCACAGCAGTGCAGTGACTCTCACAGGGTCACGCAGCCATTGGGCAGCAGAACTGGATGTAGCACCCAGTTCTCCTGACTCCCAGTTCTCCTCTCCTTGCCAGTCATTCTGTCCCCCTGGTTCTCCTCAGTGCACCGCAGTATATGGCAGAGCAGAAACTACCCAGCTCTTTCACCGTGTGGACAACTTTGCAAGTTTAAGAGCCCTCAAGGGACCATCAGCCCCCTCTCCCACAGTCCCCTGCTCTATGGTTTTCAATATGTTTTGTTCATGGACCACCATGGTGAGCTCTGAAGCTCACCTGTGCAGCATGGATCATGGCTGGAGAATGGATAAGCTACATAAACAGTCCAGAGGACCCTGCACCTTCCAGTAGTGATCATAGAATCATAGAATATCAGGGTTGGAAGGGACCTCAGGAGGTCATCTAGTCCAACCCCCTGCTCAAAGCAGGACTAATCCCCAACTAAATCATGCCCTCTGCAGTGTTCATGCCATGACTATAACCTGGCTTGGGACACACTGTGCTGGGATAATTTTCCTCCCTCAGGGTGGGATCCTTTCCCTAAATTGTGGAGAAACTCTATAGTAAGGTCAGACCTGGGAACTTCTGGTCATCTTCCCATGGACGCGCTTCCAGCCCCAAACCCTCAGTGCAGGCCAAGGGCTCCCTCCCCAAGCATGGTTGCTGGGAGCAGAGTCCAGGTACGCTCCTGATTGGCCTCTCTGACACCAGGACCCCACCCCGTTGCTCGTTCTGCCCAGCCTGCAGGGTGGACTGGGCACATGCATGGAACGAACGGGCACTCTTCCTGGAGCAGTAACGGACAAGGTCTCTGGGCCTTCACGCTGGGGTTCGGCCCCTGATCCTGACTCAGCTGTGTGGTGTGGGCAAAAAGAGATGAATCCCGACCTCGCCGGGGCAGCAGTGTGAAACGAACAGTGAATCGCCCCACTTGGAAATCCTGCCGTTATCTCTGTGAACTGACACTGGTGAGGGGAATGGGAACTGCGTGGCTGTGTTATTTCCCCCCTGGCTAAATCTGGGGCTGTGGGATTTTGGCCAGTGGCTAGAGGATTTTTGGCATGGAATTTGGGGGCGTGCCAGCCAGCCGCACCAGGGGAGCGGGTTTGGTGCTGGCCCAGGGAACGTGGGATTGATGGAGAGACAACGAGCCCTGCAGCGGGCTGGGTTGTTAGACTCTAATTCATGCGAAATCTGACACTGCAGATATTTGAAATCAATAAGCCATGTTCTGGGTTTTTCCCTTCTTTTTTGAGGGAGGGTTTTTCCTTTTGCTTGGCCGAGGCCTGGTAGGAAAGCTACAATTTGCTGAGAGCAAAGGCAGGGCATTTTAACCAGCTTATGACAACCCCAACGAACCCCCCTGCCAACACGTATGACATGGGAACTGCCTACCCTCAGAGGGGGAAGCCTTTGGTTATTGCAGTTTGTCAGCCTGTATGTACTGGTTGTGGGATTTGAGGCAGGTGGACTGGACCTGTGTGTGTGTGTGTGTGTGTAGGCAGGGCCTATATGTATCCCTGGGCTGCTTGCTGTCCTTTGGGGTACTGGGAAAAAATACCATGTCGGGGTGTGTGTCAATTGGTGTGGCACCTAGTGTGTATTGAAATGTCTTGGATGTGTGCAATTTGTGGGTATTAAGATGTATGTGATATCTCCCAGTACACCTATGGAGCTAGATGCAATATGTGTATTGAAGTTTGTGTTTTTATTGTACAGAGCTCCAGGAATGCAGAGGTAGGTGTGCGTGTGTGGGGGGGAGGATGCATTGCCCTGCCATGTGCACCTGTGTTGTGGTGTGTGGTTTGCAAGTCATTTTTACATCCCCATAGATGCGTTGGGAGAACTGTGTATAATTATTATGGGTAACAGCATCACAAACGTGGACACACTTGGGGTATGCCTCCCTGCTTATGTATTTGTGTTGGGGTGGGGGTGGGGGAGTGGCATGAGGATGGGTTTGTAGGGGGGGGGGGAGGAAGAGTTGCATTGACCTTTCCTGCGGGTGCACAGCAAGGTTAAAAAGTGAAAACCCAGTTTCTGTCCTGGTAAAGGAGCAGAACTGGCTCTGAAGGGCCCAGAAATCTGTCTTTATTGTCAAACTTATTTCTTCCCGTTGCCCCGGGGGCTGATGAATTCAAAGGGAGACTGTTATTAGACTAGATCTTTGCATACAGTAAAATAAAAATGCCTGGGCTTGTGGCATGCATTTAAGGCTAAACTAATTGTTCAGAGAATCTCCGTGTGCCAGGAGCCCTGGGCTCTGGATTTGCTGTGGGAAGTGGGGGGGCTGGGAAGCAGCCCCTTGCACTAGAGTAGAGTCCTAGCTCTGTTTAGGCTATTCCCGTGCATGGCCACTGGAGGGACCTTTCCCTGCCCTCCCTTTCCCCTCCCTTACAGCTGTTCCCGCAGGAGACTGACAGCTGGCCCTAGGGTTGCTATAGGGATAGGCAAATTACACTGGCTGTTATAGGTGGGGAGGCGGCTGCCCCCGCCCGGGGAGGCGGGGCCAGGCATTGCTCCCTATAAAAGGCAGAGTGCTCCATTCAGCACTTCAGTACTGGCAAAGCGGGAGCGGCGCCCGTGGGCGGTGCCGCAGCTGAGCGTGGGGCGCAGGGGACGGGGGCCACAGGCAGAGACCCCCCTCGGTGGCGATTGCCCAGCGTTGTGTCCTGGCGGGGGGGGCATTGCACTGAGCCTCGGGGGGAAGAGGGCTGCTGCCCCTTGCCTGCAGAGCCGGGGGCGCGGGGGGTGGCAAGGCACAGAGCGGGGGGCTCTTGTCTGCAAAGCCAAGCCGGAGGCGAGAAGAGCGAGGCGGGCACCGAACTGCCCCCGGTGCAAGAGCAGTTGCCCACGGTGCGGGGACCAGGCGCGGCCCCGCTCCGATCCGGATTCCCCGGCAGCGCAACTTTTCTCCGAAGCCGCCCCCCCGAGCTCGGCTCTGTTGCTTTCTGCCTGCGGCTCCCCCCCATGCGCCGGGTGCAACTTTCCCCGCCGAGCCTTTGAAGGGCACAACCAACTCGATCTCTTTAGTAACCCGGCCCCGTCCCAGCTCCCGCCGGAGGCGAGCGAGCGGCTCCCCGCTTTGCAGGCGGGCTGCGCCGGGGAGACCCCGGGCCCCTCGGGCGGGCGCAGCCGAGCCCCCGCCGGGCAGGGCCAGCCCCGCGCCGCCGGTGCATGGACTGAGATGGCCTCGGAGCTGGCCATGAGCGGCGAGCTGCCCACCAGCCCGCTGGCCATCGAGTACGTCAACGACTTCGACCTGATGAAGTTCGAGGTGAAGAAGGAGCCGCCCGAGGCCGAGCGCTTCTGCCACCGCCTGCCCGCGGGCTCGCTCTCCTCCACCCCGCTCAGCACCCCCTGCTCCTCGGTGCCTTCCTCGCCCAGCTTCTGCGCGCCCAGCCCCGGCGGGCAGCCGGGCCCCGGAGCCGCCCCGCACCCGGGCAGCGCCGGCAAGGCGCCGCTGGAGGATCTCTACTGGATGTCGGGCTACCAGCACCCGCTCAACCCGGAGGCGCTGAACCTCACCCCGGAGGACGCGGTGGAGGCGCTGATCGGCAACCCGCACCCGCTGCACGGCTACGAGGGCTTCCGCGGCCAGGGCTTCCCCGGCGAGGAGGCGGCCCCGGCCGGGCACCACCACCACCACCACCCGCACCACCACCACCACCACGCGGCGCACCCGCACCACCCGCACGCGGCGCACCCGCACCACCACCTGCGGCTGGAGGAGCGCTTCTCGGACGAGCAGCTGGTCAGCATGTCGGTGCGGGAGCTGAACCGCCAGCTGCGGGGCTTCAGCAAGGAGGAGGTGATCCGCCTCAAGCAGAAGCGGCGCACGCTGAAGAACCGGGGCTACGCCCAGTCCTGCCGCTACAAGCGGGTCCAGCAGCGGCACATCCTGGAGAACGAGAAGTGCCAGCTGCAGGGCCAGGTGGAGCAGCTCAAGCAGGAGGTGTCCCGGCTGGCCAAGGAGCGGGACCTGTACAAAGAGAAGTACGAGAAGCTGGCCGGCCGCGGCTTCCCCCGGGAGCCGCCCCCCCAGGCCGCCCCCAAAGCCTCGGCCGAGTTCTTCATGTGAACGGGGAACGGGGGGGTCCTCGCCCTCCCCAGCTCCCCCCGGGACTCGCCCGCCGTGTACATAGAGGGGCTGGCGGCTGTACATAGACTCGTGTTTGTGTGTGTGTCTCCGGGCTGCCCACAAACTCCCCAAGCAGGCGCGCACCCCGTGCAGGGCCAGGTCCCCCCCGCTTGCGTCTCCTTCCCTCTCCGCCGGGGCTGCCCACCAACGCCTCCGTGCCAGCCGGAGCCCCGGGGTCCTGCCCCTTGCAAGAGCCCCGCGACTTCCCCCAGCGCATCCTCCGGCAGTTGTGCGTCTCTAGGCAAAGAGCGAGCCCGAGCTGGGACTTGAACCCCAGCAAGGTGCGAGCCGCCTCCAAACACCGTCACACGCTCACTCCTGAGTCTTAAAACATTGTGATCCCGAAAACTTTAAAAAAAAAAAAAAACAACCCCCCCCACCAGACAAAGCTTTGGCTGGTGGGAAAGACAAACTGAACTTTCAAAGACTTGAAGCAATAGGGGAAAAAATGAGCAAACCTCTGAATTTTTTTTTTTCTCCTGGAAAACTGGGTAACCAACCAAAATCGTTTGGGGAGAAAAAGTGCATCATAATGAAATCCTCCTATATCCTCTTCTTAATAATCGTACTCCTTCATAAAGCAGCATCCAAGGAACTCTGCAACTTAGCTGTGGTTCTTAGAAGACTTTTTAAGCAATCCTGCATGCAGGACATGTATGGTATTTCAATAATCTCCCCTTCTTTTCTACTAGAACAGATGAAGAAAACGCATGATCCAGTTTTTTTTTTCTTGGTAATATTTTTGTTTGTTTTTTTCCCAACGGTCAGTTTTTAGTTTGCAGCACTCTTTTTGGGTGCATCTTAAATAACAAATAGTCTTAACATGTTTGCAAAGTGATGTTTTCTCTCTCAGTGGAACAGTGCAGCAAAACACTCACAAAAGGGACTGGAATATATATCTTGGGACTTCAGACTCCAAAAAAGAGTTGAGTTTACCTGCTTTTTATCTCCTTCCTTTTCTTACTAATAATTCTTGTTGTTGTTTTAAAAAGGAAACCTGAGCCAGACGTAACTTATTTAAAGGTGTCCACTTGTACATATGTAGAATTTAGTTAGTTTTTTGCCCCCTTTTTTTTTTCTGAGCCTATATTTTGCTTGGTGATTTAAGAAAAAAAAAGCTTAAAAAAAATCACAAGTCTTAATGAAAGTTTGTATGTAATAGCATGCAAATAATATAAGAATTAATTAATTTAATTATGTTGAAAAAGCCGAATGCACTATATACAGGAATCAATTGGATTAAATAATGCTGTTTTATAGAGATTTAAAATTATCTATGCTGTTAAAAATATTGGAAAAAAGTTAACATTCTAAGATGACCTGAAAGGCAATATAGTAATATATGGACTGCAATCAGTTGGCTGCTATATCACTATGCACCAGATTTATTTATTAACCCCTGGGAAACAATATTATTTTAACCTTGATGATTTTAAAAAAGAAAAGAAAATGCACATGGCTTTTCTTTTTTTGCAAGAAATAATCTTGCAATTACGCTTTGTGTGAAAGTAAAAAAAAAAAATGCATAGCAGTTAGGGTTTTTAACAAGTTACTTATTTTAAAAAAGGAACTCTTAGGGAAAACTGTAAAAGTCTTAAAAACAAACAAACCACGTGTGAACTTTGGCAACTGGTGCATTTTAGGTGCTGCTTGTGCAAAGCATTTTAAATAACCAGTTTGTTTCAATTTCTGATGGTTTTAACTGTGTTGCATCAAGATAGAACTTGTATTCATCTAGAGCTTCAGTTAAGTCTTTTTATATAAACTGCTGTTGAGCCTTGTGGGCTATTGCAACCTCAAAAACACCTATATCTTTTTTTTGTTTGTTCTTTGAATTGTTTCCTTTGTGTTCAGGCATCAATGCAAAAATTCATTTTAGCTTTCATTTGCTACGGACGAACGAAAAATAAATCTCTTTAGACATACCTATCTTTTTTTGCCTTCCTAGTTTTTGTAGGGAGGGGACATCATTTGAAATTTTTGCACTGGTGACAGTGGTGATTGTCTCTTTCGGATTAGATGTTTGGGGGAAATGAAAGCACACTCGTTTCTTTGCTTTGTGTACCAGAATGAAATGTGATGGATTAATCCAAATGTGAGTTTGAGTTTAAATACAAAGGCAGGGAAATATATGCAACTGCAAACCTTGGACTGAATGAATAGTTAGGAAATTATTTTAACTTTGTTTTGGTGGCTATAGATGAAACAGTGTACACTCCCACATTAAAAATTCGTTTTCCAGTTTAAAAAATTAACCAAAGAAATTGATATATTTGGAAAGCATGGTAAAAATGGACACTTTTTTTTAACAAATGCATCAATATTTTGTCCATTTTTAAAGATGCACTTTCTTATTCTTCTGCGTAATGTTTAGCTTTCTAGTTTAGTTTAAAGGGCAGCACTTTAAAAATACAGTTGGTGTGTTTGGAGAAGCAAGATATTAATGGTAAAAAAAAATACGTTTAGGCTCATAATTTTTCTTCCCAAGTTTTCCTCTGAGGGAAAAATTTTGAAAACATTTTAGTGCTATTTCTGGTACTTTTTCATTTCCAAAGATTTGGTGTGAAATAATTTTAAAACCTCACAGTTGATTAGCCTGATTTATTTTTTGTTTAAATGCTGAAAATTTAAATTTTGAGAGAGATTCGTTGGAATTAAGTGGTGGTTTTACACTTTGAAAGAAAAAAAAATCAGAAACACTTTATCTGAATCATTCAATAGATGGGATATGCTTTATTTAAAAAGTTTGTTTTTAAAAAGGACTATTAAATTGAACAGCTTTTAAGTGCATGTTTTACATCTCCATTTTAATTTTCAGAGTCCTGAGATTTAGAATGATAAAGGATTTGATCAGAAATTGGAGCATTTTTTCCGCACTTACCAGTGAAATCCTTTTCTTTTTAAACAAAGAATTATTTCCACACCAAACGAATGCTCTCAATAGTGTTTAATGCTGTTTCTCTCTCATACCCAAATCAGTCCATTGACTGACTTTTATTTTAAATGGTTTAATTTCCCCTTTTGGATATTGCTTAAGAATTTTTAATTAAAAAAGAAAATCCTCCCCAAACTAATATTTTAAACTGCACTTTAAAAATAGAAGAACTAGCAGTGAATGGCTTTAAATTACTATAAAATGACCAGAACTATAGTGGGTTTAATTTGTTTGTTAAACATGCCTGTGGTGGCGATCCTCACGGGAGGGAATCTTTTGGGTGCCAATTAAAATCCCCAGTACTAATTGATTTTTTTTTTTTTTTTTTTTGTGCTAAACAAATGGGAAAAAATCTGAGTGTTTTAAATATTTAAAAAATAAACCAGAAGGCTTCTGCTTTGGGACAAACTCTCTTCCCTCCCCCCCTCCCCCGGGTCCCTTTTTCAGAGTCTGATTTTGAATTGTTCCCCAGTTTCTCTGAGTCTGACGGGCTTGCTTTAGACTTTGTGCTGCTCTCACTTTGCAGATGCGAAGTGGATCGCTGGCTGGAGGCTTTGGTTCCATTTCAGGGTGCAGAGTTGGAAAGCCGTTCCCCGAGGAGAGTCTCCTTGGCCTGGAGGAAAAAGGGTTTTTTTTTTTTTGCTTGAGGGAAGCTGAAATGGACGCTTGGCATCTGTTCGGCATCGCACCAGTTTTATTTAATGGAAGGGAGGGGAAAATGGCAATAAATGTGACGCTGGGACTGAGGATGGAGGGTGAACGGGAGCGTGGCAATGCTGCTGGTGCAACTGCCTGTCTGGCACCTTTTATAGATCAGTCACAGAAGTTAAAGATGGGAAAGACTGATTAGCTCATCCAGTTCGTTCTCTTGGCCAGGACAGGCTTGGTCTGTATTTTTCTTTTCCCTAGTGCTTTATCCAGCCTAGTTTATCTAACCCAAGCGAGGGGGCATCCACCCTGAATACTCAGCCTAAATTTCTCCCCTTGTTAATTTCCCTTCCTGTTCGATCCCCTCCCACCGTCCTAAATATTGTCGGCATTTCTCTCCCCGAATCGTTCAGCTCCTTTTTAGGCAAATATTTGTTGCCTCATGATATGGACAGCGAGATTCCTGACAAAGTCCACTTTTTTGTGGATTTGCAGGGTGTGTGTGTGTGTGTGTGTGTGTGTGTGAGAGATTGTTGTGTGTCCGCTACAGACTAGATTGGAATCTCGAAATCCAGAGGTTTAATATCCACACAGAGAGAGAGAGAGAGATCCCTATGCTGTATAGATAAGGGCCTGATCCTGATTCTGTTCCGACATCCTGGTGAATTTTGCTACTGACTTCAGTGGGAGCAGGATTGGGCCCTGAACATATAGAAAGACGCTCTCTAGGAAAGTAAAAATGTAAGATTCCTGCAAAACCTGCCTGTGCAGGTTGAGCTCGCGAGTGTTCCTGGCAAAGATGGGGGGGAAACGCATCAGTCCGTCCATCCCAGAATTGTTTTCTATCTTCTTGGTGTCTTTTTGCCATATGGAAGTTCCCCCCCCCCCCCCACGGGGATTCGGACAGTGTTAATGGCATGGTTTCTCTCAAATGGACAGGGCAGGGCCTGGGTAGGTGTAATTTGTGCTGGACGTGGGTCAGTCGTTCGGATTTGATGAACGGCCGCAAGTGTTAACAACGAGGAAGCCTTTTGGGAAGGAAACTGGCGCTGTTTCTTTTAAAGCAAGGGGACGGATACCATCTTTGATCAGCGAATTTCGTCTTGTAAATTGCACCACTTGCTGTTCTGCCTATTTTTTTTGTTTTGTTTTATTTCAGGGCCCTTCCCTGGTGGTGATGACCTGAAGCCTTTTTTTTTTTTTTTTTTAGTTTTTATTCAATTCTAGTTTAATTTCCCCATTTCATTGTGAGACGGTGACTGTGGGTTGTCCGATCCCCAATGTTTTCTTAGTCCATGCTGGGTCTCAAGCCCTTGCAGTAGAAGTTCCTCGTAATTCCCCTGCATCTTTCCACCCTTAACCCCCACCTCTGCGTTTTCAGCCAGCAGTCCCGGCCCAAGCCCGTGGGTGTTACTAAATAAGGAGAGCAGAAAAGTTGGTGAGGGAAAGGGGTTTCACTCTAGGAGAGGGGCTTCCCCCTCCCCCACCATAATGACTTGAGACTCATTAGCTCCGAAGCAATAACTCTTTCGGCGAGCGACTGAAAATGAAGCTGCATGACAGCCCGATTGGAGTTGTTAGGACTTTAAAAGTGTGTCTCTGAAAAGAAAGGCTAGGAAAGTTTTCACACCCACAAAGAAGGGTTTTGTAATGCCCGTCTCTGGGCTAGATCGTCTTCTGGTGAAAATTAGGTTGGCTCCATTGTGGATCCGACTCTCTGTTTGGATTGTGTCCCATGTGATCTATCTGCTGTGTGTGTGTGTGTGTGTATGGTCCTCCGTGAATCACGTACACTTACCCCCTTGCACTCCACTGAGAACAGTTAACTTCACATTTGGCAATTTTACTGTGGGTGCGTGTGCGCATATGATATTCAAGCATTAATTAACTCCATGGATTCCCCATTACAATCCAGTCTTTTTTAAGTAGAGTACCGGTCATTCAGCTGTCTATAGACCAGTCAGGAGTTAGTCTAGTTGCCTATTGAGTGAGAATATCTTGTGCTCGGATAGGCCCAGGAACTGTGACTACTTCTTCCGCAGAAGGAAGAGTTGAGTTGCTTTTTGGCTGTTTTTTAGCTTGAAATCTATTGGTGAATATTTCTCCCTTCTATTACATGCGATTTAGTATTAACATGACTGTCTTCACTCCCCCATCATACCCCTGCTCAAGTGCATGGCCCACAGGAGCAGAATAAAAGACCAAATACAATTTAATAGGATTCAATCCGGACTTGCTTGCGCTTCGTCTCTGGGCTGAGCTGGGAGCATGCTTCCCAGATCACCCAATGAAGCCACAAGCCCTTAGAGCGTCTGAGTGAGCGGAAATCTTGACTTACACAGTGACTCCATTATACCTTCTGGGTTAAAGTGTGACAACTCCCTTTTCCGTGCCCCTAAGTCCGATGGACATTGGTGGCGGTCTCCCTGCTGTAGTGCGTTCTCTGTGACAATGGCGGTTGGTCTTAGCCCTCAGCTTACCATAATATGCTATCCGAGGAACTGCGGGACATGAAGTTAATTGATCTCAGCGGAGTGTGTGTGTGTGTGTGTGGGGGGGGGGGGAATGTAAATGATTTGTGTAAGGCGATTGGCCTCATTTCAGAGAATGGGGTTTCGGAGAAAAGACGTTCCGAAAATCAAGGTCTGATCCAGACACAGCGTCGGCGTGGGTCATGCCTACGCAGGGCACGGTAGCGACACAACTTGCCTATATATGTGTGTATATGCCCCATATATTTATAGACACACGCCAAGCGGACTGGTACGCTAGTCAATTACCGAAATCTTCCGGTTTAATTTTCAGAGTCCAGCTCTGCCTGGCACAGGGCATGGGGAGTATGTCGAACAGTTCCTGTCTCTTTACTGGCACACAAAAGAGAGGCAGTTACATAAACAGTGGCATTTTCCATGCCGTCTCGCTGTGTATATTCGTGCGCTCTATTTATTTCTTATTAGTAAGGGGCAAACCCTGCCCCCCCACCCGTCCTTGAGAGTTGTGGTCCCTCTCCCTCTCTCTTTGAATCTTTAGCTCTCCTCTGGAGTGCCCCCGTTCACTTGCTTTGTTTTTGAACTGGGTAATTTGTGGCCAAACCCGCTGTGAGGAAGTAACAGGAATAAAGCTCGAGGGAATGGAGCAAATCGGGATACGGCCCCGTGAAATAGGAACTGCGTCGAGTCAGGTCAGAAACCCAGCTCGCCGGTCACCCCGGGGTACAGGACAGCCCCGTGCAATGCACAATGCATTCATTCGCAGGGCAGAAACTCCTGGGTTTTAGCTCATGGTTAGGCTTCCTGGCTCTAAGTGCTCCCATCGTCACTTGGCCTGCGCGATTGTTGTTGCTTTTCTCAGCACACTGACAAAATATCCCATGGGAGTGGGCCCGATTCTGCTCCTGTTGAAATCAATGGGCGTTTTGCCATTGATTCTGATGGGAGCGGAGCCCAGGTGCATTTCCTGAGCAGCCCAAGAGATTGGAGAAATACCCAGTGATTTCTCCTTTCTGGGCCTTCTCTGTGCATGGCCTGAGCTCTCAGTGCTGGGGAATGGGCACCGGCCTCCTGCTTCAGACGCTGGGAACCACGGCGTCAGGGCTGAAATGTTTCTGCCCCTATGTTGATGCCTGTTTATTCACCAGCACCCAACTAACGAACGCAGGAGCCTTTTGTGGGGGTCTGATTCTTGCAGCTCCGCTGGGTGGGGTGGGGGGAATGTGTCTAATAATTTTTAGCAATTTCCACCCCTAGATCTCAGACCACTTCACAGGGGCGGGTACCCACCGCTGCCCCATTTTACAGATGGTGAAACAGGGAAGAGAAGATGAAGTGGGTTGCCTAAGGCAACACGGCAAGTCGGTGGCCAAGCCAGGAATAGAAGTAAGGCCTCCTGACTCCCTGCGGAAATGGAACGGGAACGTATCCACTCCCACCCAGTGCAATCGGCCTTTCGGCTGCTTTACCGTGACGTTCTCTCGGTGGCCCTAGAGGGGGTGCCATGGTACGCCAATTCCCTGGGGCTTGCCCCCCACTTTGCCGACCCACCCGACTGCCGAGAACGTGTTGACAAAAGCGAGTCCTAGCTTCCATGGCCAAAGGTGATGGTGTCATCTGACCCCCTGTGTAACACAGGCCCGAGAACGGCTCCCAGTCATTCCTAGAGCAGGTCTTCTAGGAAAACAGCCAAGCAATCCACCGTGCTCCAGTGGCGAATAACCCCACTCTCTGCTAGAAACAGCCCTTGGTTTTCACCTACCCAGGAACCCCCTTTCCCAGCTGCGTCTAAGCTGCTCTTTAAGTCACAGCCCTTTTTTTGGCCGGCGGGCGAGAGGCTGGGAGGCTTGTCCATGTATCCAAGACCCCCACGACTGAGTTCCGGACAGGTTCCAGGGGCAGGCCTGGTGCGGGGGGAGGGGAGAGGAGGCGTGCGGGGAGATGCCCAGTCCCCTGGCAGCAGCAGCTGTGCCTTTTCGGTCTCTGGTTTATTTTTTTCCCAATGTTGTCCCTGAAACTTGCCTCCAAAAAAGGAAAGGGCTGTGACTGTGTGGTGTGCCCATGTGTGGGGCAGGGCAGGTGCCCTGTGGATTCCTCTCTGGCCTTGCATCCCAAGCATGACCTTGTAGCAGGAGTCGCGTTGTTCGCGCCGAGTGGAACGGTTCAGCTAAAAATTCTTTTTGCCTGAGTTGGGTCAGTGTATTACAGGTGGCAGATTCGGATCCACCTCTTCAATTTCTCTCCTTCGTAGACAACAGATTCCTCTTTCCTCCGCTGTGTAATGCCAATAATAAATGGAGGTGAGGGTGAAATCACATCTATAAAGCGTGTGTCCCCCTCCCTCTCAAGACAAGCTAGAAAGTCCCAAACCACACTGGATGCCTCTCTTAAGGGATGTAAATCTCATTTGGGGGTTAGAAAAATGCAGGGGTTTCCGCTGCCTTCTCCAATTCTCCCCCCCCAACTAAAGGCACAGTGCTAGGTCTCCCCCCCCCTTTGCGGAACTCTGCTGAGCTTCCCCCCCCACCCCCGCTATTAGTTGTGTATTTTGCCTGTAAGATCATCCCCCTTCAGCATTTTCTCCCTAGCTACAATATTATGACTATGGTACAGTATTGTATACGCCTTCACACAGACAATATGCTGGAAGAAATCTCTTGGGTCATTAGGCTTTCTTCTCTTCTCCCCCCTCCCCCCCCCAATCTATCGCCAAGTTTTCCATGTGTAAAAAGAGCCTTGTGTTCAATGCACAAAACTGCTTGTGCAAATTGTCCTTGGAAAACACCCCAACTATGTGAGCGATTTTTCCAGGCAAACAACGGTATGTGCATTCTCAGCTTGCTCCCCTAGGCCTGGGTGTCCCGCCCCCCCGCCCTCCCCGAGCACACATGCCCACAAGCTCGAGAGCGGCTAGCGAGCTGGTGCGCACACATCTGTCCACCCGGAGCAGAGGGGAATTGGTTTGAGCGCCTCCTGCTTAATCCACCAACAGCCGCTGGTTCCCCAGAGTGCCGCTGCCTGGGAGTGTGGTGCAGGCCGCGCGTGGAGTGTGATTTATCCTCCCCTATAGATTGTGTGGAACTACCCTGATGTGGTCCAGTCGTGGAACAGGCTGCAGCGAGTTACCAGCCCCTCCCTTCCTCTGGCCGTGCACCCGGCTTCGCTTCCTTCTTCCCCCTCGAAATCCTGCCCAAGTCAGCTCCTGGGGGTTTGGCTAGCCTCCCCGTTGAAAATAGCCCCCTTAATAATCCAGCCCTGAGTCCGGCCCTTGGAATGGAACAATATTATTTTAAGCTCTCCTGGCTGTCGACAGGGGCCAGCCAAGATCCTGGCCTGGCTCAGCCCCAATGCAGGGCAGGCTGCGCTCCAGTTTGCAGAGAATTCTCCTGCTGTCTGTGTCCCCCGCCCCCTCCGTGGAGGGGGACAGGCTGGGTGAGATTTGCAGCCTCCTTGGCAGGCCACACAGCCTTTGGCAGCTGCTGGAGTCCTGACGGGCCGGGGGAATTCTTCTGGCCTGAACAAGCGAGGCTGGGATCCTGCTCTCCGCGCACTCGCCCCACGCAGAGAGCAGATTCTGGGCCCCGTTGGGGGTGGGGCGGGGAAGCACTCCGTTTAACCCTTGGTGCGCCACTGTCTGGATCGGTCAGACGAGACCTTCAAAACCAGCGTCCTGGGGATCTATGGCTCTGAGTGTGGGCGTTCGAGGGCTTTCCCCTGTGTCCTGGCCTGGATTTCCTCTCCCGCTCAGAATGCTGGCCCCCTGGCTGCTCCATGCCGCACGCGGGGCGGCTGCGTTTCCCAGCTCCCCGGTGGCCCGTGGCTGCGGGCGGAAAGGCGCTGTAGAAGCGACGGCCAGAGTGGGCGCGATTCACAGAGGCCACGTTGACCCTGGACTCTGAGCGCCGGCGGGAAGGCGAGCGTTTAGGATGCTCCCGGGGCCTTTATCGGCTTCGGGCGGGGATGGGGCAGGTGAATGACAATGCCCCCGAGTTTGAGCCCAATTCCAGGCCGGCGTGTGAGGTTCCCATCAGGTCGCTCTCCCCAGGCTGGGTCTGAGCGAGGGGCTGCGAGCAGCAGTCGCCCTTCAGAGCTCGGTTCCCAAGGACTCCTTGCTGCTGGCTTGTAAGTTCCCTCGGGAACCCTCTCGCTGGATATTAGCCTGCCGTGTCCATGCTTTTGGCAGGGCTAAGAGGAGCTGTGACCTTCCTCATTGCCCTGAATCACGTGCCTCCTGCCACCTAACCCCGCCTTGGGCAGTGTCTTCTTCCCCAGCTCTTCCCTCGCCCTCCCTAGCTAATCACTAGCCCCCGCCACTGTCCACACAGGGGTAGTGCTGCAGGAACAGCATCATCTGCAATGTCAACCCTGCCAAAGGGGGCCTCAGTTTCCCCCGAGTGAAGCTGTCATGCGTAAGGGGCGGTAGCCCCTCTGGTTTCCCTTCATCTCGTGCTTTGCTTTGGAAGAGCCCTAGGGGACTTTGGAGTTTGCAGCGTTCTTGTGCGTTGCACGTCCGTCTGCCGGGGCGCAGGCGGAGCACGGGGTGAGTGGTGTTGGGGGCATCTCTCTGACCTGGACCCCGTGAATGTGGCTCTGTCTTGTTGCGGAAAGAGTGGAGTGAGCACGCCATGGCTGTGATGGTAATGCAGGAGACACCTGTCACGGACTCTCAGATCATGCCCACTCTTGGCCCCGTGCGGTCCGTGGGGGGTGCCCTTTTCAGTGAGGGGGTCCACTCTCTCTCGGGGTCAGGCCCCTCCACCTCCTGGACCCGCACCTCTCTGAGCCGTAGCACGTCTGTCTCTCGCTGTAGGCCCCCTCAGGGAGTCCATGCGCTCTGGACTCCCGGGGCCTCCACCCCCCAAAGAGGTTGATGCAAACCTGTTCTCTAGCCCGGAGTGACTCTCAGCCAGTGTAAAACAGGAGGGTTTATTGGGCATTGAACTCAGCATAGGAAACTCTCAGGGCCTCCGGCCCCTGAACCCGGGTACCTCAGTTGAAGAGTAAAATGTGCACAGTGGACAAGGCACCCTGAAACTGGTGAACTAGAGGGCCACATGCAGACGGGGCCTGTGCAAATTCTTCCAGCGTAGCCAGCCTGCCCTTCCAGTCCCGGGCTCCCCTCCCTACTCTGCCAATACTTCCTGAACCTACCCTGCACCATCCCCTGCTATACCAGCCCAGGGCTCCCCCAACTCTGCAGCCCACCCCCTGCTCCTCCAGTCCTGGAGGCTTTGTTGGAGAGAGTCTGCCAGGCATGGTGACTTGATGGTGTCTCTTAGGGGCTGGCCAAAAATCCCCTGGGGCCCAGATGGGGTGGCCCCATAAGTCATTCCCACTGGCAGCCACGCTCCCTCGTTGAGCTGAGGACTCGAGTGGCCTGCGGCTAGGACATTAGCCCCTCTGCATGTTGGCGTCAGCGTGGAGGACTAAGACGTCTTACAGCTGACAGGAGCGCTCGCCAGCTTTCTCTGTATGTTTGCATCAGGCTGTTGTGTAGGCCGGGCCTGTTTTCATCCTCCTTCAGGCTGCAACTCTGAAGGTTGCTCCTTGGGGCTTTGAACACCTGGCGTCAATGGGAGCGAGATCAGGCCTTAAGAGACTCAGCCCAGCGGCTGGGTCATTTCAAACTAGGATGGACGAAGCACCGGAGAAAGTGCCGTAGGGAACTCTCCTGCAGATGACTGATGACGAATGTGGCTTCTTCCATGGGAGGCTTTTCTAGGGCTTTCCAAGCTTTCATTAAGCCTCACCAGAGGTGTGGAGAGCAATTTTAAAGGGCCACTGTCAGCTTAAAATCACAGGCCAGATCCCCCGCTGGCGTAAAGAGACATAACTCTACCGAAGTCAATCCAGTGATGCTCCCTCACACCAGCTACGGATCTGGCCCCCCAGACTGTGAATAAATGGATTGTTTCCCCTGCGTAACGGGCATCACCTTGTATTACTGAAGTGGAAAAGACTCTAAACGTTCAGTTTTATTTTTCACTGTGTCTGCCCTTTGCACGTCTCCGCCTTTGGACAAGGGAGAGCAGTGACGTCAGTTTCACGCTGGTTTATGATCAGTTTCACGTTCTGGTTGGGAGTCCTGCAGTTTATTGGTTTAAACAACTGCTTTCAGATCTGTGCTGAGGTGTGGAAACCTTTGGGCTGGTCTTAGATTGTAGTACAAAATTAAATTGTTGCACATGGAGGAACTGCGACTTGGAGAGGTGAAGTGACGTTTCCAAGGTCAGGCTGTAGGTAGGTCAGTGATAGAGCGAGGAGTAGACCCAGCTCTTATGATTCCCACTCCTGTACTTTAACCACAAGACCAACCCAGCCTTGCCTATTGGATCTGACTAAATGACTTAACTGAGCTTTCCCATCTCAAATGTCCGTGATGCTCTGAGACGGTGCATCGTGAGTGTGCGCTAAATATATTGTTCTCTGTGTGCAAAACACGTCATCTTGCACGAATGATTAGACAAATCATTGTAGATACCCAGATTTTGCAAATAAGCGGACAACCAAGATAAAACAATCGATGATGCACCACAAAATACACTTTGCTCGTTCATTTGCCAAGCGTAGCTTCAGTTTTAATTATTGATACTAATATTCCCTAGTTATACGACTGAATGTACTGCAGTGTATTTTGCAGAAGTCATGACGTCTTAGTAAAATGAGAGCATCCTATGACACTCGGCTCTTAAATTGTTGCCGAGAAGCAGGGTGAGGAGGCTGTTTGGGATACGTGGATTATGGAACTTGTGAACTCGAGAAGACTGAATGAACACTAATGAAGTTTGATCGTATAGTATAAAATTATTTTAACTGCTCACGGTGATGGGGTTGTTTACGAACTGAGTTATACTGATGTAAATCTGGAGTATAACTCCATTGGCTTCAGTGGAGTTACTCTGGATTTAAACCAGCATAACTGAGACCAGGAGCTGGCCAATGAGAGAGTATGTATTTGTGTATATAACCCTGAGATGCTGTTTCGATTACGTATTTTGCCCTACACACTTTTTTAATTTTCTCCAGTTCTTTGCATTCTGTTTTTGTTTAGATATTGTTTTTACACCTCCCGCACAGCATGCCTGCCTCCTACCCCCCGCCCCCCATTATTTATATCTAAAAAACAAACCGTCAGACACATGAGACATGTTGCTTTGTGGCCTGTTGAGAAACAGAGTTAATTTGATTTTGATTGATCGTGGGTTTGAGAGGTGTTCGTTTCATCAGTTTTCAAACAGACCTGTGGCAATTTGCAGGTCGGTCTGTCTGTCTCTCTCTCTCACTATATGCAAACCAATGTTTAGCAAAGCGCACCACTGTGTGTCCAAGGAGGAGGGCATCAAGCAGACTTGCAGTTAGGACCAGTTCTGCTGGACTAACCCAATAAGTTGTAAATCCACAAACAGGCAACCCCCCTTCAAGAAAGATATTTATGGAGAAAAGGGACCATAAAGTAAATGCAAATGGTAGAAGATATTTGGTCGAAAGTTCTTTTTTTTTTTTTTTTCATCAGCCTTCCAGGGAAACTCTCAAGGAGTCTAAATGAAAACAAAAGTTTGAGACCTAAACAGTTTTTAAAGAATAAAAAACCTCTTGACTTTTTAAAAAAAATGGTTGTTTGAGAGTAAGTGAAGTTATTTGTAGATGGGGCAAGAACTGAGCCTTCTTTAGCTGTCCTGTAACCTGGATCATCCCTTGGACCCAAGTGTCATGTGAATCAGAACGTGAAACTGACCAGAAACTGACCATGAAGTTGGCCAGGCTAGCTTTTCTGTCCATACTGAGTGAAGAACAAAGGGCGAACAAAATACAACTCTGATGGGCTTTTTTGTAAGATTCTTTCTGTTTTAATAATCTCAGCTGAGTTTAGTAACCAATAGGGAATTTTCCTGGAAAGCCTTTTTATTTAATTGTTGCTTTATGCACACAATAAACACAAATAAGTGCACTGTTTCCAACCCCAGACACTAAACAATCATGCGCCTGGCCCTGCAAAATCACGGCATTGGCTAAAAAAGCATGAAATTAAAAAACTCACATTCTGAGTTGTTTTCATTTACCTTCTTGTTTTGAAACCCTTAGGAAGCACTTGAGTCACATTTTCCCTTCCTTAAAAAATGAAACTCCCATATATTCCCATGACTCCAGCAGCTGGGGCTTGCAGCACTGTAATGGTTCCATTTGTTTATAATAATCTATCTGTCCAATCTATTCTGCACCCATTGTCATGGTACAATATTTCAGCATCTTGTCCAGTTGGGTGATCCTGAACAAGGAAGAAGAGGCCACACATGAAAATGGAAGATAAATGTGGAGACCAAAATTTTCAAAGGTAAGTGCTTGGAATGACTTCCTTCCTCTGTTTAGATTGCAAGGACTGGCTCTTTCGGCAGCGGGCAGGAGAGTACGTGCTCGGGTGGCCCCCCCAGTAGAGGTTTAAGTAGCTCTGTGGATGGTGAGGCCTGGCTGAGTAGAGAACAGCTCTACCAGCCCACTTCCCATCTACACTGCTGTTTTTAGCTGGTTGGTGTCCTGCTGCAGAAAAAGCCTCCGGCAGCAGGGACAGGCTTCAGCAGTGGGGAAGAGCCTGTCGCTGACACGTTAGAACACACCGCAGCGTGGATGCAGCCTGCTTTTCACTGCCGTGTGTAGCTACACGTATCCTACACGCCACTGGAAGTGGTGTGTGGGGTAGACGTAGCCTTCCTCTGTGTGTGCAGTGCTCAGTGTAACGGGGTCGCGCTCTGGGTCGTGGCTTCTAGGCACGGCTGCGATACAAATCATGACTAATGTGCCTGAGGACGAATTTCCGTGCCTAACGTTAGCCATCTACATTTGATAACTGTGTGTTCAGAGCTGCCATTAATATATCGCCCAAAGCAAGTGAGGTGCTTTACTGACCATGAATACAGGGTCACTGCCATGAAGGCCTTGCAAGTCTATTTTCTGTTTCCTAAAATGCCCCAATGTAGGTAGGGGTTTCTCTTTAAATAGTATAAAGTCTTGCTAGGCAGCTCTTGAAAATTAATCTGGTATTTTTAACGGAGGGAATCCGAGTTTGCGTTTGTCCTGCGTGACTCCAGTATGCGACACATGCACATGGTGTTTTGAATGCCCTCTAGTGGTAATATTAATTATACATTTCTCGGTATAGGAAATGGCCTTTTATAACTTATTTATCTGGAATCCATGGTGGAAAGATCCGGGGAGGGGGTGTATATTTGCAGCTGGGAGGAATAAAACTGGTTACTTTTTAGTAGCAAACTTTAAGGGCTCTCCCTTTCCTTAGAAAACAAAGAAAAACTTCCCAAATCCTACACGAGCCGAATATTATCACACCAGTCATTTAAAATGATCTCTCTGGCCCCATCCCAGCTAATGTAAAAAAATAAAAATGCTTTATTGAATGATCTTGTGTATGTGCATGCTACCGCCCACTCCTGGATGGAATCACAACTGCTCAACTACATGTGACCCTGTCGAAGTCAATAAGCCGGTCTATTAGAGGGAAATTAGAAGGGTTGAAAATGGATTTCGAAGAGCTAATAGCTAAAGATGTAAAAACAAACAAGCAATGCTTTAGGTATATCAAAACCAGGAAGCCTGTGAAAGAATCCGTGGGTCCATTACATCATTGGGGTCAAAGGAACCAATTAAGAAAAATAGGGACATAGCTGAGAAATTCAATGATTTCTTTGCATCAGGCTTCACTGCAGAGGATGTCGGGGAGATATCTACCCAGATTTGCTCTTTCTGGTAATAAACATGAGAGCCTCTCAGAGATGGAGGTATCAGAAGCAAAAGAATTTGCTGGAGCAAATTTATAATTTAAAAACCAGTAAGTCACCAGGCCCACCTGGTCTGCTCAAGAGTTCTGAGGGAACTTAAATATGAAGCCGCTGAGCTGCTAACAAAAATATGCACCCACTCCTTAAAAACAGCCACTGTTCCTGAAGCGTGGAGAGTCAGAGAATCAGAGAATCTCAGGGTTGGAAGGGACCTCAGGAGGTCATCTAGTCCAACCCCCTGCTCAAAGCAGGGCCAATTCCCAACTAAATCATCCCAGCCAGGGCTTTGTCAAGCCAGACCTTAAAAACCTCCAAGGAAGGGGATTCCACCACCTCCCTAGGGAACCCATTCCAGTGCTTCACCACCCTCCTAGTGAAATAGTGTTTCCTAATATCCAACCTAAACCTCCCCCACCGCAACTTGAGACCATTGCTCCTTGTTCTGTCCTCTGCCACCACTGAGAACAGCCGAGCTCCATCCTCTTTGGATCCCCCCTTCAGGTAGTTGAAAGCAGCTATCAAATCCCCCCTCATTCTTCTCTTCTGGAGAGTAGTGTCTGTTGTACCCATATTGGGGGAAAAAGGCTAGGGAATTCTAGACCAGTAAACATTACAGCTCTACCTGGCAAACTGGTTGAAACTATAATAAAATTCAGAATAACAAAACACCTGGAAGATCATGGAATGATAGGGCCTAACCAGGATAGTTTCTGCAAAGAGAATCATGTCTCACTGATCTCTTAGAATTCCTTGAACATCTCAATAAAGTGGTGGATAAAGGCAAACTGGATGAAGTAATTTATTTAGCCCTCCAAAACACCTTTGAGAAGGTCCCAGGGAAGAAGCTACTAAAGAAGTATCCTAAGTAGTCATGGGGTGAGAGGCAAAGTATTGTCCTGGATGAAGAACTGGTTAAGAAAGACAGAAAATAGAGTAGGATTAAATGCTCAGTTTTTATCATGGCAAAAGGTTAATAACAGAGGCCTCCAGGTGGTCCGGTGTTGGTTAATGTATTTAGTAATGATCTGGAAAGGGGGCGTCTGCGGCGAGGTAGCAAAATCTGGAGATGATACAAAGTTATTTAGGTCAGGACCTGAGAGAACTGCAGAGAGACCTTAGCAACATGCCGGCAAAGGAAATTCAATGTTGGGAAAGGCAAAGTAATGCATGTCGGAGGGAAAAATGTAAATTACGTGTGACGGGACACTCGCCTCTTGTGAGTGCCTCCTGGAGTCTGGGTGTGGTGCTGCAGTCTGTCCTGCCTCACGCACCCCCGGTAGGTTCTTGACCTGACTAGATGGGTCTTCAGTGGCTCAGTCCTCCGGCCAAGTCACAGAAACTAAAATGGATGATCCCTTTCCAGGGTAAATAAAGCCCAGCTGAAAGTCTAAACAAACATCCAGACAAAGGACTCGTCTCTTCCTTTTGGCGTAGTTTTCAGCCTGCTTTCTGGGCTCAGTTCTCAGTCCCTTCCAGGCTAACTTTGAGTCCTTTCCTGCCCTGTTACAGAGCAACTGAACCCAGGCTGCGTTCCTGGGAGTCCCTCCCGCCCACAGTCCGCCACTCGCTGAAGTTCCCGGTGCTTTGCCCCTCCTCCTGGGCCCTGCAGAGTTCTCCTTGGCTCCTTAGCTGAGCGCTGCTCCCAGGGCAGGTCGTCTTCTTCCCAGGTTCTCCCTGCCCCAGCTCTCCAGCCAGCAATCAGTCCCCTTCCGAGGTATCACAGGGTTCAACACATGGCCCTCGCCAGGGTCTTCAGCCCTGTCTCTGGGCCCTTTAACACTCAGGCGTCTCCCCAAGCTTTGTCCCCTTTTTGTGGCTTAGGGCACTTTGCCAGTGGCCAGTGGGGGAACCTGGGCCCGCCCAGTACTCCGGGTCCCAACCCAGGGATCCTGTAACTAGCAGCCGCATGCTGCTTCCTTCAGTTTGCTGTTGCTGTTCCCTGGGTCTTTTCCCATGTCGCCTCTTTCTCCTCACCCTGCTGTTCCCTGGGTCTTTTCCCATGTCCTTTTTCTCCTCACCCTGAAGTTCTCAAATCTTCCTCCTCCCTGTTGAATGCAACTTGCAAGTACCACCGGAACCCGTCCTCTGGCTCTCTCCTTGAGCGCCTGAGACCAGCCACAACCACCCTTCCTAGCGGCTCTGATCGCGGCCACGAACTGACCTGCTTAGCCCCTGCAGCTCCTGTTATCTGAGCCTGCTGGGCTCTGATTGGCTGCTTCTATGCAGCCTCTCCAGGCAGGCCTTCTGGACCCACCTTCACGGCTCCTTTCCTGGGTGGGATGTGGTAGGACCATGGGGCCTCCAGCGGGAGGTCTCGGAGGGCCAGGTGCAGCCCATCACACCACTCCTATACTTTGCAGGGCTCTAACGAGCTGGTATCAACCCATGAAAGGGGGCTGGATATCACTGGAGAGAGCCCATCCAGGACCTCTGCTCAGTGCGCACCTGCGGCCCACCAAGCGAACCAGGATGCGAGGGGCATAAAGAATGGGATGGTGAAGAATATTTTAATGCCTTGATGTAAAGCAATGGCTTTAGTGTGTGCAGAGTAATAATAATACCTACCACTTAGCAGTAGATAAGAGATTAGCTGCATCAGTAGCTCTCAGAGCCCTTTACACAGGAGCTAAGTAGCCTTATCTCCATTGTACAGTTGGGGAAACTGAGGCACGGGGTGGTAGTGACTTGTTCACGGTCATCCAGCAGGCTAGTGGCACAGCTGGAAATACTGAGTTCCAGGCCAGTGCTCTGTCCACTAGACCACACTGCCTCTCAGTACTGGGCACCCCATCTCAAGGGATATTACAGCATAAGTGCGGACACACTGGGTCAGGCCAAAGGTCCATCTAGCCCAGTACCCTGTCTGCCGACAGTGGCCAGTGCCAGGTGTCCCAGAGGGAATGAACAGAGCAGTTAATCATCAAGTGATCCATCCCCTGTTGTCCATTCCCAGCTTCTGGCAAACAGAGGCTAGGGACACCATCCCTGCCCATCCTGGCTAATAGCCATTGATGGACCTATCCTCCATGAACTTACCTAGTTCCTTTTTGAACCCTGTTAGTGTCTTGGCCTTCACGACATCCTCTGGCAAGGAGTTCCACAGGTTGACTGCGTTGTGTGAAGAAACTCTCCCTTTTATTTGTTTTAAATCTGCTGCCTATTAATTTCATTTGGTGACCCCTAGTTCTTGTGTTATGAGAAGGAGTAAATAACACTTCCTTATTTACTTTCTCCACACCAGTCATGCACTAGAAGGCATTCAGAGAAGAGCAATGAGAATGATCCAGGGCCTGGAAAAAAACTCCCGTGAAGAGAGATTGGAAAGGTTGAAATTGTTACCTTAGAAAGGAGACTAATAAGGGGGGACAAAAGAGTCTATGAAATCCTGAATGGTCTAGAGAAGGGAGATGGGGAAGTTTGGTTCTCCTTGGCTCATAACACAAGAACAAGAGACATTCAATGAAATTAAAAGGTGGGAAATTCAAAACAAAAAAACGGAAATACTTTTCCACACAATGTGTGATTAAACTATGGAACTCACTGCCACTGGAAGTCATTAAAGCCAAGAAGTTAACAAGATGCAAGAAGGGATTGGACATTTATATGGAGATCAGGAATATTCAGAATTATAATTATTTATGATAAAATATCATGGAAGAGATATTAACCCTCCTGTTTCAGGGTTTAAGCCAATCTCTGTATTAGGATGAGGAGACCTAATGTGGGGGGCAGATTACCCCATATCTGCTACTATGGGGTTCTTATTCCTTCCTGTGAAGCAGCTGGTGTAGGCCACTGTCAGAGACTGAAGACTGGACTAGATGGGCTATCAGTCTGATCCGGTCTGGCAGTTCATATGTCATAAGCCCTATACTGCTAACAGTTAAGGGGGATTTTCCTTTAGATCAGCTACTAAGGGCCTCCTGTGCTTTTGGGACGGGAGGATCTGACTCCTGTCTCTGCTGGCATGCTGTTCTGAATGACCCCGGACTGCATCAGAGCGAGCTAGTGAAGCCTGAGGTGACCACAGAGTAGCATTTTTGTTACCGGTTCATCTCCAGCAAACATCTTTGGGTTCCTTGAAGGAATGTGTCAAACATGTGTTTATCTTGCCACGGGTAAGGGGCCGTTTTTCACATTCCCACCAGCTGCTTTAAATGCCCGCGGCCGTTTCCTGCCCTACGTTCCCCCTGACTATGGCCGTGGGATTTACTGAGTTCCAAACCAACAAGTGTCCCTGTGGCAGAACCTTGCTTGAATCTCTACTGAGCTGGTGGGTCAAGGGGACCCAAGAAACCTGCATGTGATCTTGGGAGATGCAAGGTTCCCCGGGCAGTGTGGCTGAGGCAGAGTGGAACAGGACAGGCTGCTGATGGGGATGCTCTGCCATGGGGCTTTGTACTCTCCAGGGGCAACAGCAGCTTGCTAGGAGGAATCTATTGTTACAACTCCCCTAAGCGCCCGAGTCCTGTCACTCCGCAGGGCAGCATCTGTCTGACGCTGGGTGCAAGACCCACGTGATCTAATCCAACCTGGCGCCTATCCCACTGGCATGTCACTGCAGCGTCGCCAGCTCTCGCGACTTTATCGTTCGTCTCATGAGATCCGGTGTCTTTCTTAAAGCCCCAGCTCCTGGAGGAATGAGAATCTGGGCTTTCACTGGGGAAAAAACGAAGTCTGTTTCAAGCCATTGTTGCAGAGGAGAGCTTGAAACTGTGACACCGGTGCCCCTGGAAGGTTCAAAAAAAGACCCTGACATTTATTATTCTTTTACAAATCTCATGATTTTGAAGCCAATCTCACAATTTTGGGTGCCTGTCTCATGATTTCTGAATGTATGGGGTTGGTAACGTGGTTGTTGTAGCCCTGCCCGGTACTCTCTCTTAGGATTTCCAGCCTCTCCTCCAAGGGGATCAAAGTGACCTGGAGAGCTGAGATCAGCAAGGGGAAACTCAGTACCTAGACATGTAAAACCCTCCACTCCACTAAGAGGAAATCAACAGCCCAGACACTGATGGGAGGGACTTAACGAGGCTGCTGCCCCACATCCGTTCTCCTCTGGTGTCTGTTTCTCATGTGGCACCTTGGCCGCAAGATAGGTGTGGCTTTGCCTCTGGGCGATTAGGGGAGGGAGGGGGCTGCACCAGGATCTCCAGTAACTGAAAAGGCTGAGATGCTGACCCCGGAGCCCAATCTTGGTTGCACTGGTGTAAATCCACAGGAACCACGTCGACTTTAGTGGGATCTGCCCAATTTACACCAGCGTAACTTTGGACAGAACCTGCCCCACTGCTCTGGGAAGGTGAGTCTCTGGAAGGGCTGAAGGTAACCGCAAACCACCTGTATTTGTGCCAGCTCAGGGGAGGGGCCTGGGCCTCCCTCCTGCTGATCACGGTCTGTGTTTGACTCCTGGGATGATGTACGTTACAAAGGCTAAAAGGTTCTTCGTGCCAGGGGGTGAGTGCTGCACACACGCAAGCTGCAGCTGCTGCAAGGTGCGACTGCTGCTGGGGTGAGCTGGGAGGGGAGAATTGGAACACGCCAGCCAGGCACCAATGGTTCCCTGAGGCTTTCCTACAAACCAGGCAATACTTTGCTGGTGGTTTTGACTGGGGTTTTATAGGCAAACCGATTTCTCTCCTATGCCCAGTCTGCCTATTACGCAGCAGCTTGTTCCAGGCCTGGATCCAGGATGACTAGAGCACAAGTCAAAAGAACTGGGGCTTGGATTCCAGCGGCCGTGTTGCTCTCCTGGCGCATTCCCCACGGGGGAGCTTTATTTTCTGTGATTTCCACCGTGGGGCCAGGGGAGCGGGGTGGAATGCCAGGTACATCGCTGGCGTTCAACTGCCCCATGCTAGTGGCTCCTGCTAAGAGGGTTGTGGGTGGTGTTCAACTGCCCATTCTCAGAGACCCCCCCCCAAGTAGCCTCCACCCAGCTGAGGTGCTGAAACTCCCACCAGCTGGCTGAGGTCATGGGCATCACAAGGCTCACCCCCTGCCCAGGCTTGGTCACATGATCCTCCCCCACGCACGTGCCTGCTCAGATCCAGGGCCCCCGTCCCTGCAGACCCTGAGAGGGGAGCCAGGTTCACGGGCAGCAGCGGGGAAGGTTGCACCTGCCTCAAGGTGCTGATGGTGGCTGCAGGAAAAGGCATGTGAGGTCTGTGCTTTGCAAAACAGAGGAGGAGCTGCTGGTCGGGTGAGGGCAGGGCAGGGATGGGGGGGTGTCTCTCTCAATCTCTGGGGGTTTGCTGCTGATACTGCTGACCCATGATGTTGCCTCCCTGCAATGCCATCTGTGGAAGAGCCTCCACCTGCCCGGGGGCCAGAGATCCAGCGGGAACGGGGGGAAGATGATCCACGCCGATGCAGGGGCCGGAGGGCCTGGCTGCAGGGGAGAGAGAGAGATCGCGGTTGGGCTGGCTGGGCCCAGCATCGGCAAGGGGAGAAGGCAGGACCAGGAGCAAGGGGGTGAGAATGAAAAAGGGGAATTTAGGTTGGGTCTCGGGCAACCTCGCTCACCACGAGAATCTGGAAGCATCAACGTCTTCCCGGCAAGAGCTTTCCCCTACCATTCAGCCCATGTTTCCCGTTGCTCATTCCCTCCCGTCAGCCCCAGCTCCATTCCGACAGTTCTGGGAATGATAGAAATCGGGGTCTCTGTAGGGGAGCGGTAAATGAGCGGAGTGTTCCTCAGCCGGTTCTTGGGGTGAGGTGGTTTGAAAGCTAACGGCATTTCCCCGCTAGGGCCGGCTCTGGAGTGACCCCTGCTGCAGCTCCAGGTGTTTCCTCTGCTCTGCTCGCATCCAGGCCTGGACCCATTGCCCGGGCATGGCACAAGGGGGGCTGCGGTGCTGGAGGGGTTGAGGTAAGATGGAAAGGCCAGGTCTAGACCGGTGGTGAGTAGTAAGGATCCCATGGGCCTTTGGCAAGTGTTCAGTGTTAGCTCTGGTGACTGTCCTCCATTGGATCACCTGACCTTCACTTCCTGTCCTAAAGGGCTGGGTAGCCCGGATAAGCAGCTGCCCCATCCCACCCTAAGGATGGACGATATGACATATATGGATAGATAACAAAGCCCAGGCAGGATCTTTCTGGATGCAAGACACTATAGAAAGGTACATACCAGGTGCTCCCCTTACATAAACGGGACCTTTTGTGTACTACACTAGCCTGCCTTTAGTCACCTAAACCCCTCACCTTCCCCTACATGGCATCAGCAGGACTAGAACTCAACTCCCCTGAGTCAAAAGAACAGCTCCCTTCTCCCGGAGCTAGAGGAACCATCTCCATTTGGCACTAGCACTGTAGGACCTATGACACACAGTTGAGCAGTTCTGATTCCATCCAGGAGAGGGCAGTGATGCACCCTAACTAGCTTCTCGCAACCTTATCATCATGTCTGCCTCTGAAAAAGGAGGACGGGCAATTGGAGAGGGTGCAGAGAAAAGCCACAAAAATGATTTGAGGGCTGGAGAAAACGAGTGACAGTGAGAGACTTAAAGATGTTGAACTTATCGAAAGGCTAGAGAAGTGCCTCGATTATGGTGTATAAGTCCCTTCTTGGGCAGAAAAAACTGGGTACCAAAGCACTCTTCAGTCTAGTGGAGAAAGGCATAACGAGAACCATGAGTGGGAGCCAGGCAAATCACATTAGAAATAAGGCCCAGTGTTTTACCAGTGCAGGTGATTCACTGTTGGAACAAACCCCCGAGGGCAGTGGTGGATTGTCTTTCTCTTGGTGTCTTCAGACCCCAATGGCTGCCTTTCTGGAAGTGATGTGTTAGCCAAACACAAGTTCTTCTTCGGGTGCTTGCTCAGGTCCATTCCAAGGAGGCGTGTGTACCCTGCGTGCACAGTTGCTGAAAGGTTTTTCCCCTAGTGGTACCATTTGGGTCAGTCCAGGCGTCCCCTGGGGTTGCACCTTCATGGCGCTGCATATAGGGCTCTGCCGACCCCCTGCCTCTTCAGTTCCTTCTTACTGCCCATGACGATCGTTGGCGCTCTCTCTCTCTCGAGCGATCCCCTAGTGAACTCTTAGTTTTAATCTGTAAATAGTTCAAACGGTTGTCAGTAGTTTTTAAATGGTAGTCTAGTTCTTAATTACAGTCCCCATCCCGGGGTTCCGTACCCCGTTCCCCTTCTTTTCCCTGAGACCGGGGCATGCCTCGGTCTCAAGGGTTTAAGCTGGGTGGGGTTTGCCAGAAATCTATTAAAAACCCAACAAACCAGACTGAAGGGCCTTCCGGTGTCGCCTAAAGAATTTCTTCGTGGATCACGTCTTGCATCCGAACTTGCTCTGACTTGGTAAAGGTGCCAGCCCCCGCGCTGACAGCATACTCCAGAAGGATGCATTCGGCAGAGCGGTGTGTCAATCCACGAATCCGGGTGCTCTGACCCCTCCTCTTGGGAACTGCTTGGGAGTCACGTACTTGGAATGGATACGAGCAATCACTCGAAGAAGAAAAACCGGTTACCTACCGCTCGTAACTGTGGTTCTTCGAGATGTGTTGCTCACGTCCATTCCAAGACCCACCCGCCTCCCCCTCTGTCAGAACCAAGCCGGTAAGAAGGAACCGAAGAGGTGGTGGATTGGCAGGGCCCTATAAGCATCGCCATAAAGGCACGACCCCAGGGGGTGCCTGGATTGGCCTGACGGGGACCGCTAGGGGAAAAACCTTCCGGCGGCTGTCCTTGGAATGGACCTGAGCATCACATAACTGGTTTGTATTGGCCTCCATACAGGGGCAGCTGGGTGGAGTGTAAGGGCTGGTGTGATACAGGAGGTCAGAGCAGAGGATGGAATGATCTCTCCTGGCCTTAAAAATCTCTGAATCTCTTGGGGTGTGTTGTACTGTCCATCACCGAGGTATCTGAGCACCTCGGATGCCCTCCGTGCCCGGTGGTCACTGCTCCCAGCAGGAGCTGTGCGCTGTTGTTGAGCCCCAAGGGGGAGGGAGTTGGGAAAGGGGGGGGGGGGGTCTGTCGCATTTCCCCTCCCCCCGGTTTATTCAGCGAGAAGTAGCATATTCAGTAGCAGCCAGTTGTAATTTACACAAACAAAAATAAACTAATTGTCATGTTCAATTTACATAAAAGAAAAAAAGCCCAGCATGGCTGTCAGTCCTTGAGAGGCGAATAATACAAATAAACCCACCCTGAGCACCACCTGCTCCTCCCGCCCTCCCCAGTGCTAAGGGCCTGGCTACCCTTCTCCCCCGCCCCGAGACAATATGCAATAGACTGAACAGCATGAGGGGTTAAGGGCGGAGTTTTAATGCACAAGCCTTGTTTAATAGACTGTTAACAAACCGGTGGCGTGTGCCTAGCGAGATCCGGGCGTTAATACGCAGCTCTGAGTACTTCACAGCCTCCCCCCGCTGGAGGGAGATAAACTCACTCCCTCTTTTGCAGAGGGGGAAACTGAGGCACGGAGGGGTGTCACTTATAGAACCAGGGTTAGAAGCTACATCTCCTGCTGTAACCACTAGACAATGGTGCCTCCTCTCTGACAGATGCTTTGGGAGTGGTGGCTTCCTGTCCAAGGACCAAGGGTTTGGCTTCCAACCTGGACTGAGTGCTCAAGAAAGGTTGGAAGGGGGTGGATGGTGCAGGCTAGCGTCAGGCAGGCCCTCTGTAATCTCTCCTCCTCTCTCCCCCCATAGATAGTTCTGCTGATGCACCTCAGCCCTGACTCACAATCCCCCTGCCCTTCCAGCACTGGGCTCCTCCAGCCTGGGGCTTCTGGTGAACAGAGACAGCTCAGCATATTGCACTGGGCGCAGACTTCTGGGATGGGAGCCAATATCTCATAGGAACTAGGCTGAGACCTGAAAACTCATTTCACAGCCCTAGCGTCCAGAAACAGCAGATTAGCTCGCTGGGTCCTAGCTTTGCAAAGTCAGGCGTGCCTGCGCTGGTGTTGGCATGTACCACGGGGCAGAGGAGAGGTTTGCTGCTTCTCTTCCCTGCCGCTGCAACTGGGGGGCTCACAGCTAGCGTGTGCTCACATCCACAGCAATCCCCTCTGTGTTCAGAGGGTCACAGTTAGCGACTGGTTTGACCATTAGAGTGTTAGTCAGTCTAGATCCCATAGGGTGTCCTCCTGGGAGCTTGGAGTCCCCTGCAGCCTCTCTGAGCTTTGCCCTCCTGCTCCCCTATCACCGCAGGCCCCACTCCATTGATCTGGATCCCAACCAATGCAGCCTGAGATCCACCTCCTCCTGCCCCAATCATAGAATCATAGAATATCAGGGTTGGAAGGGACCTCAGGAGATCATCTAGTCCAACTCCCTGCTCAAAGCAGGACCAATCCCAACTAAATCATCCCAGCCAGGGCTTTGTCAAGCCGGACCTTAAAAACCTCTAAGGATGGAGAGTCCACCACCTCCCTAGGTAACCCATTCCAGTGCTTCACCACCCTCCAACTGAAATAGTGTTTCCTAATATCCAACCTAAACCTCCCTCACTGCAACTTGAGACCATTACTCCTTGTTCTGTCACCTGGTACCACTGAGAACAGTCTAGATCCATCCTCTTTGGAACCCCCTTTCAGGTAGTTGAAAGCAGCTATCAAATCCCCCCTCATTCTTCTCTTCTGCAGACTAAACAATCCCAGTTCCCTCAGCCTCTCCTCATAAGTCATGTGCTCCAGCCCCTTAATCATTTTCGTTGCCCTCCACTGGACTCTTTCCAATTTTTCCACATCCTTGTAGCATGGGGCCCAAAACTGGACACAGTACTCCAGATGAGGCCTCACCAATGTCGAATAGAGGGGAATGATCATGTCCCTCGATTTGCTGGCAATGCCCCTACTTATACAGCCCAATATACCGTTAGCCTTCTTGGCAACAAGGGCACACTGTTGACTCATATCCAGCTTCTAGTCCACTGTAATCCCCAGGTCCTTTTCTGCAGAACTGCTGCCTAGCCATTCGGTCCCTAGTCTGTAACAGTGCAATCCCTTCCCCCATCCTCTCCCTTTCCACCAGGGCAGCTTTGGCCTGCTCTCTTCCCGCCGCACAGCTCCCTGACTCCTCTGGCCACGGGCAATACAAGCACTCACAGGCCGTGCTGTTACTTTGCAGGTCAGCGATAGGCACACTCCCACCCTCGGCCCCTCTGAACATCGGCCTGGAGTGTCTGGCTCCGGTGCACTGGGCATTCACAGCTCTGCTGCTTCCAAAGAAACGGGGCTGCCCAGCCTACCAGTTCCAGCTCAGCTCCTCGCTCTTCTTACCACGCAGCACTTAGGTATGTTTATAGTGAAATCACACATACGTTTATTTAACAAAGCACAAGAGATTCAGGCAGTAGCAAGTACAAGTGTTGGAAACAAACGGTTCCATATAAAATAAAATCATAACCTGCATGCTAGAGCCTAGACTTGCTTAACAAGATGCTCTCGTGTCTAATAACGTATCGCTCACCCAAGATCCCTGCAGCGGTTTACAGCCAGCCTGGGCTGCGACCCTCCTTTCATGAGACACACATGCTGCTAGATGAAAGATCTAGTGTGTCACTTTGTTCTCCCAGAACAATCCTCTGTCTTTATTCATGCGCAGGGCACCACCCTGCTGACTTGCTTCCAGTAGATTTGCTCGCCTGCAATTTGGCAATCTCTTAATCGGTAGCTGCCTCAGTGTGCAATCAGCTGCCACACTGGGGGCTGGATGGTGGCTGCCTCCCACCTGAAAGGAACAGTTCCCAGGTATGTCCCCTCCTGGTGACTGGCTTTAATTCCAAGACCTTAAGAACATAATTTTTGGTATAGACACAGGACTCCTTATCTAGTATCCACATGTACATTTGGCAATGATTATATCGACCCATGGTAGAGACTACCTGTCTCAGTAGAGACCTCACATGCCACCTTTTGGTGAACTATCATGCATGCGTCCAACCCAGGAGATCCCTGTAAATCCCTGTGCATGCCCTATGCCCTCTGCCAGTTGGCACCAACCGGTCTCTAGGTCACATGGGGACCATATCTTGTGCGGAAGCCTGGCTAGGAATTTAAACCAGCGTAGGTACACTGATATTGCTCCAGTGTGGACACTCTTATACTGAAATAAAAGTGCCCACCCAGGTGTTAACCAGTACAGCTATAGCAGTGTAACTGGTAAAACTGTCTCATGTAGACAAGGCCTACAGGGTCTTCTACAGGGTGGAGGGAGGAAGGGAGGCTTTGTGGTGGGAGCACTGGCTCAGAAGATCTGGGCTTGGTTCCTGGCTCTGCCACAGGTTTGCTGCATGGGCTTGGGTGAATCACATATTCTCAGTTTCCTCATCTGTAATATGGGGATAACAGCACCTCCCTGGGGCGGAGAGAGGGGCTCACATACTGAGGCACTGTGAGCACATGGTGCTGAATGAATAATAAGGTTTACATTCAACTTCATCTTCCCATATGCTAAGCAGGGAGCTGTGAGAATTTGTAGAGAAGGCCTCCCACATTTAGGGGAGTAGGAGCCAAGACTCCTGGGTTCTCTTCCTGGCTTTGTTCCATACCTCAGTTTCCCTGTCTAGATAATGGGGATAACAGCACTGAGCCCCTTCTCAGGGATGCGGCTGCTGTTTTATTGGTGTTCCAGTAGCATCTGAAGACCAGGTCCCCATTGTTCTAGGTACTGTACAGACATGGAGTGAGAGACACCCCCGACCCCAGGGATCTTACAGTCTAAGTAGGCCAGGCAGATGCAGGATGAGAGGGGACGCAGACGTAAGACTTTCCCAGGGTCACACAGCAAGTCAGTGGCAGAGCCAGAAACAGAATGCTGGGACCCGTGTTTATGCCGGTGGCCAGACTAGCTGATCAGAATGATCCCTAGGAATCCAGGAACCTGGGTCTCTGAGGGCCAGTCCCACCCCCTAAAACGCTACACTGCCTTGTCAGGCTGGGAGTCTGACCCAATGTCTGTGAAGTGCTTTGAGATCCGCCAGGGAAGGGGACAACAGCAGAAGCAATTACCAATCTGATACTCCGGGTACATTAAGACTGACGTAAGCCGGACGGGCGGGGGGCGTCTGTCTATCGTCTCAGGGCTCTGTTTGTGCTAGCAGCTCAATACGCTTTGACAAAGAATCGGATCAGTCCTTTTATTAGCATTTCACTTAACCCCCCCCCCCCCCAAACTCTTTATTCCCAGCGAACGAAGGCAGGAAGCAGCACGTAAGCTTTTTGGCTTATTCCGTACTGATAGATTTAATTGTGGCCAACAATTAAATGTTATTGATAGGGATTCAAATTGAGGCAAAAAACCTTTAATGGAAAAGAAATGAGATGTGGAGGGCGGGGGGGAAACCCAACCCCAGCAAATCCCGTCAGCTCGCATCAGGAAATAAGGAATTGGGGAGGAAAAGCCGGAATAGATTTGTATTTTGATCCCCCCACCTGCCTTTAAAATATATTTCCGGCTGTTGAATCCAGTGGCTGGTGGATAGCTAGCCATCCGCCATGCATTCGACAGAATCAAATGGACAGATCTCCCCCCCCACCAAAGAAGACATCAATAATGACATCATAGAGCAAAGCCAGGCCCAGCCTGCCTACCGGAGATGGGTTTGAGAGATTCCCTTGTGCTCCAACTGCTGTGTGAGGAGCAGCCTCGGATCCGCACTGAATCCAAGCAAACCCAAACAGAAATCAAGGCACGGGAGCCCGGCCCAGACAGCGTTCAGATGGGAGGATCTGGCCCAGAGATTGGCAGAGCTGTGTGGAGCAGGAAGCCAGCCGGGTGTCACAGCGACGGTAGCAAATAGTTACTATCGAAAGCTCCTGGCTATGAGCAGATACCGAATACCCTGTTCGGTTCTCTGCAAGCCGGTTTAAATCCACTGGTAGCAGGAGAACGGCGTTTAGCTCAGCAAGAGACAGATCGGCCCAGTCGTTTGGTGGCTAGCCTAGCACTTAAGAGACCCCGATTCAATTTTCAGCTTCATCAAAGACTCCTTGGGCAAGTCACTTAGTGGCTCTGTGCCCCAAATGCCTGATGGGGGCCGTAGAAGGCCCCAAGTTAGTTGAGGATTTACACAGCCTCTTTCCTCCATGGGATCCCAATGTTCTTTGCCCCACAGCGCTGCAATGCTGTTCCCTGTCTGTCTGCCTGCCCAGTGTTCAGCCCTTTGGACTCCCCCCCACCACTGTTGGATGACCAAACAGCCGTGGCAGCAGCAAACACCCTGTGCCAGTCGCTGAGACGGCTGAACCCGTCCTATCCGCCTCAGACCTGGCCACAGCGCACCACGTGTCCGTGGCCTCCAGGCTGCAGCTCACATCAGAGTTAGGAACGAAGCCACAGGCCCTGATGCAAATCACAACTCCAAGTGGTGCAAAGTTCAGGCATACAGGGGCCCATGAATCCATCACCCAGGGCTCTGCCCTTTGGATCCCCATTGGATCCCCCCTGGACAGAGAACAGTTCCAGGTCTCAGTACTGCATTCAAAGCCCTCTGTGGACTGGTCCTAGTGACCCTGTCTCCTTCCCTTCATGACCATGAGTTCCCTGTACAGCTACACTCCCCTGGGACAGTGGAACCATCGGCCCATGGGGAGGGGCTGAGTGCAGGAGAAAGAACTTTCCGAGGAGACTGAGGAACTCATGGCCACAAGAGACCACGGGCCTCGCTGCAGTCAGGACCAAATGCAAAACCCAGCTCTGAGTTCTTCACGCTACGTGCTCACTGTCTTGCACTCCTGCTTTGTGCTCTGTACGTTCACCCTCTTGCATGCCCATCAGGGCCGGCTTTATTAACTGCGGGGCCTGATTCGAATACCTGGTGGCCGTCCAGGGCTTCGGTGGCACTTCGGTGGTGGGGGGTCCGCCCCGGGGCTTCTGCGGCACTGAAGGACCCCCTGCCGCCGAAATGCTGCCAAAGCCCCGGGGGGGCCCCCCCCCCCCCCCCGCCCCCGCTGCCGAAATGCCGCTGAAGCCCCGGAGTGGATCGCTGCCGGGTAAGTAAAAAAAAAAACATTAAAAAGGCGCCTTAGGCGCGGGGCCCAATTTCGGGGAATCCGGCGAATCAGCCTAAAGCCGGCCCTGATGCCCATCCAGAGACATGTGCTGCCCTCCTCCCTGTAGACGTGCTATCCACGTCCACCTCTCACCCGCCCCCCTGTAGACACACGCCCACCCTCTTGCACGCCATTAACCAAGCCAATGTTTTTTGGACAAGACAGAGGGAAATTGTCATGGTTGTTTCTTGTTTTAATTGCTTGGAGGTGCCTGGTGATGGGGCCATAACAATGGACAGTCTGGCCCAGTGATCTGCATCTTTCCTCGGTGCCTGAGGCCTGGAATGGCAGCTTGGCGAAGGGCACAGCCAGCCATGGACATTCTTGTCGATTGACTGCGTCGCTGGTGAGCACCGACCTGTCAAACCGGGATCCGGCGCTGACCAACCTCCCTGGATCCCTACGCCCCGAACACTGGGCAGGCTGCGGCAGTCTATTCATGGCCATTTATTGGCCTGCTGCTGGCAGTGGATGGGCAGCGTCTCTCCAGCCCCGCTGGGGCCGGGACCAAGTGGCAGGATTCACCGACAGGAACGTTAGAAGGTGAAGTAGGGGTGCGAGCCTGAGGCAGGCGGGGGCAGACTCTGCAGTGGGAGTGGGTGGGAGGGCAGGGGGATGCAGAATGGGCACCAAGGGTGCTCTGGGATCATGTTCCTGGCAGGGCTGGGGGGAGCTGGGCCGGCCATGGGGAAGTGGCAGGAGGAGGGGTGCTGGGGTGTCTAAAGGGTGGCTAGCCCTTTTCCCGCTCTCCCGTGACTTGCTCTGGGGCCTCTACAATTCCTCCCTCCTTCTTGGAAAGGGGCTGCTCAGGGTCCCTGGGGCTGCTCAGGGCCCCCTTGGCAAGATGGGCCCCGAAACAACTGCCTACAGACACTCGGCGGCAGCGGCACCAGCCACAACGAGGGAGGCAGGGCGCCCCCTGCTGGCCTCGGGTATCTCCAGGGCTCCTATGCCCGGGAACCCCTTCCTTGCCCATGGCCTCGCTGCCAGGGGCACCTACCCACTCAGGATAGCTCGCAGGACACTGGGAGAGCTCGCCAGGGGGACGCACTTCCCGTCCTGCTCTGTGCTTCGGGGCGAGGCCATGCTGTATTCCTGCCCCCCACGGCCGCTGGCGCAGCATCCCTCAGCTGTGGGGCTGGGGGCCGAGCCCAGCGCCTGAGGGGGAGACTGATTCCCTGGGCCTGTTGAAGGAAAATCCCCTCCAAAGCTTGTCCCGTCCTCACCTCGCCGGCCCCCTCCCCCTCTCCGCAGCCATCGCTCCCCCACTCCCCAGCCAGTTACCGGCCAGCAAGCGTATTAGTGGATTTGCAGAAGGTTTTGGAGCTCAGCCTAATGTGGAGCTGGAGCCAATGGCCATTGCTCCAGGAGCCCAGGCTGCCAAGTACTAATAGGGCCGTTTGGTGCCATTCATCAGCATCGGTGATGGGGGAGGGGACTGGACCATCGCACCAGAAGGAAGAGTATTACTACTGTAACTTTGGCTGTAGCTCCCCGAGGCCCCCGCTGCGATCAGTGCCCCGGGGTGCTAGGAGCTGTACATATAGCTCACTTTGAGACAGATCCCTACGAGCGAAGGTCTCGGTCCTGCAATGGGGCCTAAAATTTGAGGTACAGTGGGCTGATGAATGAACATGAGAAGCGGAAGTGTGGGGTGGGGGGAAGAGGTGATGGGAGCAGGTGAGTTTGCACAGCGGGGAACTTAGATTTCTTAGCTTCCCTTAGCCTTTGCCTTCCACCCCTGGAAAAAGTGGAATCTTCTTGGCGCTGCCTCGGGAGGTCACTGAATGGGTTTTTCCTGTGATCACTGAAGAGCGAGCAGCAATTGTTGTGCCTCCCAGGGTCCTCCCCTGCTGTCTCTCTCTGCAGCCTCCCATCACCCAGGTCTGGGCGCCGCATGCCACGCGCTCGGAAGCCTTTGTCATAACACTTTAAATGAGATGTCGCGGGCGTTTAATTTAGATTTACTCCGACAGGTTGTGTCCGTTCATTAAATATCAATTGATTGTTCGGAGAACACTTCCTTGGGTTTATCGTGTTTCTGCGAGACAAATCAAATTGCCCCAGCTATGAAATCCATACATAATGACGGTCTTATTAATACAGTCGAGTTACAAGGAAGTTTTAGGCAATTAATATTTGTGGGCTAGTTTGTATCAAGTTAATTACGTCAGGGTTATGTTAACAATGCGGACATCTGATAAGCTGGGTAATTAACGTCTTTCTAGTTAGCATCTTCCCTGATGCCAGTTAAATGTCGGCCCTGTCTTTGGGGCCATGCTGGCTTTAATTACATGTGTATTACAGACGGATTTGTTTGTTACATGATAACTACATTCACAGGCTTGTCATACCTGAGTGATCCCTGTATAAACAGCTGCCATGCTCCATCTCAGAGGTGGCGGCATTTCAGTGATAGGTGCGTGATCTCTTTATAAACAGTTGCCATGTTTCCTCTCACAGGGGGCTGCATTTCAGCAGCAGGTGAATAAGCCTCCGATATATGTTCTGTGTAGGTTTTGGTGTAATAAAAGCATCCAGGGTATTATTTAAGAATGCCTAGATGCCCTGCTACAGCCAGGGCGCCATTGTGCTAGGCATTGTACTTACGCATACTAAGGGCATGCTAGCACTGAAATCGCGGCATCGGCGTAGCTGCACTGCTATAAAGCTCTTAATGAAGACACTCTATGCCGATGGGAGAGCTCTCCTGTTGGCGTAGTTAAGTCACCTCCCCGAGACGCAGTAGCTATGTCAGTGGGAGAAGCTGTCTACATGCAGGGTTTGGTTGGTGCAACTGCATCGCTCAGGGGTGTGGACTTTTCACACCGCTGAGCGACGTAGTTATTCCGATAGAGGTCTGTCATGTAGATCAGACCGACGAGGCAGCTGGCACCCTGAAGAGTTTACAATCTAAACAGGCAATCCAGATTTATTATCCCTATTTTACAGATGGGGCAGGTCTACACCACAGACCTCCAGCGGTATAACTCCGTTGCTCAGGGGTGTGAAAATCCACAGCCCTGAGTGACGCAGTTATGCCGACCTAACCCCTGGTCGTAGGTAGCGTTACCGATTTTGGTCGGACGTATTCCTGGAGGTTTCTGCTCATGACATAATCAGGAATTAAAGATTAAGCTTTAATTCCTGGAGACTCCAGGCCAATCCTGGACGACAAGGAGGGCGTCTCCCGTCCACGTAGCGCCCCCCTTTCGCGGAGGTGGATTAACGACGCTGATGTAGTAGCATCTTCACTGAAACAGCTGTGCAGTGTTTTAAGTGTAGACCTGCCCTGGGACAAGGGGTAGATTAAGAGTCTCACCCAGGAAGTCTGGGACTAGAACACAGACCTGAAACCCAGTCCACGCTTTAACCACAACATCATCTTTCCTGACTATTCAAATGATTTGTTTAAGTTAATTCGGTTTTGTCACATTAATAGCAATGCGTAGAAACGAATTTGACTGGGAGCTGTGGGGTTCAGCACCTCTCAGGATCAGCCCCACAGGAATTAGAGGCAGGACAAATCCCCATCTCAATCCTCTTCTCCGGCCTCAGGCAAAGTCCCTGTGTGGCCCCTGGCTGGCCCATCCTGCCACGGCCAGCGCACACAGGACTGCCAGTATATGACCTAGAGTATGTCTTGTTCCCAGTGCTCCCAGAGCTGGGATTCCATCACTTCCCTTCCCAGGCAGAGGTCTGACAGCCAAAGGACGCCCCCGATATTCATCCCGTTCCTCCTGCCTAAATGATCCCTCTGTCTCTGGACCATCCCGCTGTTTGGAGATGGGCTCTCATGTTGCACAGATAGTCGTTGTGTTAGCTGCACTGTGCAGCTTAGGGCCTGAACCAGACCCCCTGGAAGCCAATGGAAAGACTCACTTACTTGGATGGGCATTGGAGCAGGACCTTAGTTTGTTTAATCTTTCACCATGACTGTGCCCCAGCTTTCCCCTCCCCATCCAATAGCTGTGCTTCCCCCAGGCCCGTTCTCTTCCTTGCCCGTGTTTCTGACCTCTCTGGCCTCACCACACCGTTAGTTTAGAGCTTATTTCAGGCCCAGAAATAGCCTCCCATGGCATAAATCGAAACTCAGGTTCAAACACTGAGGTGTCCGGGTGTGTTCCGGCTTCCTGCAGAACCCAAACAGCAATCCTTGGAAACGATTCATTTCTTTATTTTTGTTTAGCCCCTTAGGCAGCCGCTGCCACCCTGCTAAGACCATGACCGCAACCAGATCACATGCATCAAGGTGTAATGTGTTCATCAGTAAAGGGTCAGGAAGGAAACATCAGTCAATGATGACCCACAAAATCCAGATGAAAAACATACGTCTCCATGTTCAGCTGAGATGATGGTCCTTAAATCGGGTTAGTCCTGCATGGGGGGAAGCATCGTGGTCAGAAGAAGATGACCTGTGAACCAAATGTCATCTGGCTAGATGGCCACCCCAGGAATGCCTGCTAACAGTGAGGTGAAGACTTTTTGGAAACAGCCAGCAGCCAAAGATAAACCAAAAGGCATCCTTTGAAACTGAAAGAGCCCATGTGGCTGAGAAAAGTCATGAGGTTCTATGAGTAAGGGACTAACGATATCTGGAGATATCCCCGGTGTAGATCCAATTTAGTGAACACAGTTGAACCAAGACATTGTGCTGCCGGTTCTTCTACAATCGGTAGAAGATAGAAGTCGGATCTGATGGCCTTGTTCACTTGGCGCAAGCCCACACAAAAGCGTAGTTCCCCTTCTATCTTTTTTGCAACAACAAGGTTTGACACCCATGGTGGGGAGTCAGTCGCTTCTATCATGTCCTCCTTGAGCAAGCGAGAAATCTCTGTGAGACTATGGTATACTTGAATGCCAGGGCAGGGCTGCAGAATGGCTGTATAATTGGGGTGGCCAGTGAATCCACCCATGGATGATGCTTATAGCGACGGCAACAGTTGAGTCCAGAGGAGTCCTCGGGGAGTACGTCTCTCCAATCATTCCCCACAAGGTGGATTTCTGTATTCTGTGAGCCTAATACTTTAAAGCCCAGTGCCTGGAACAGATCCTGCCCAAGAAGGTTGGTCCCAGAATGGGCCACGTAAAATGGGAACGCTCCCACGTCTTGTTGATGATACGTCATGGGGAGATCCACCATCCCCAGCAAAGCGAAGTTGGCATTGCCGTATCTGGATCGGTTGGACTGCACTGGCCGCAAGGTGAAATAGGCAAAATATCTATGGTATTCGGTCTAGTTTATGAGTGAGACTTGTGCTCCAGTGTCCACCAGCAGTGGTATCTCCACACCTGCTATATGGCATGGGCAGATTTTAAAACTCTCCTGGTGCCGTGTCACCGAGTTGGTCCCCTCAGGCATGGACTCTTCCTCCATCCCCTGGTCTTTCGGGTAGGTGACGGCTGGGGCAGAGTGGCACCATAGAATCATAGACTATTAGGGTTGGAAGAGACCTCAGGAGGTCATCTAGTCCAACCCCCTGCTCAAAGCAGGACCAACCCCAACTAAATCATCCCAGCCAGGGCTTTGTCAAGCCGGACCTTAAAAACCTCTATGGATGGAGATTCCACCATCTCTCTAGGTAACCCATTCCAGTGCTTCACCACCCTCCTAGTGAAATAGTGTTTCCTAATATCCAACCTAGACCTCCCCCACTGCAACTTGAGACCTTTGCTCCTTGTTCTGTCATCTGCCACCACTGAGAACAGCCCAGCTCCATCCTCTTTGGAAGCCCCATTCAGGTAGTTGAAGGCTGCTATCAAATCCTCCCCTCACTCTTCTCTTCTGCAGACTAAACAAGCCCAGTTCCCTCAGCCTCTCCTCATAAGTCATGTGCCCCACCCCCTGATCATTTTCGTTGTCCTCGGCTGGACTCTTTCCAATTTGTCCACATCCTTTCTGTAGTGCAGGGCCCAAAACTGGATGCAATACTCCAGATGTGGCCTCACCAGTGCCAAATAGAGGGGAATAATCACTTCCCTCGATCTGCTGTCAATGCTCCTACTAATGCAGCCCAATATGCCATTAGCCTTCTTGGCAACACGGGCACACTGTTGACTCATATCCAGCTTCTCATCCACTGTAATCCCCAGGTCCTTTTCTGCAAAACTGCTGCTTAGCCAGTCGGTCCCCAGTCTGTAGCACTGCATGGGATTCTTCGGTCCTAAGTGCAGGATTCTGCACTTGTCCTTCTTGAACCTCATCAGATTTCTTTTGGCCCAATCCTCCAATTTGTCTAGGTCACTCTGGACCCTACCCCTACCCTCCAGCATTTCTCCCTCTCCCCCAGCTTAGTGTCATCTGCGAACTTGCTGAGGGTGCAATCCATCCCATCATACTGATCATTAATAAAGATGTTGAACAAAACCAGCTCCAGAACTGACCCCTGGGGCACTCCGCTTGATACCGGCTGCCAACTATACATCGAGCTGTTGATCACTACCCGTTGAGCCCGATAATCTAGCCAGCTTTCTATCCACAGTCTGGCAAAATGGTGAAGTTTTCCACATTGCTGGTGCATTTGTCCCTGGACTGGACACTCCTGGAGCCCCTGATGGTGAGGGGCTCAGCCAGAGTTGCCGCAGCTGCTGATTGGGACGATCCCCTCTGTCACCCACGTGGGTACCTGAACTCGGTCACTATGCTGAACTGGGGTGGCTGCGGTAGTGGATGGATGCCCCTGAAGAAGAAGAACCTGTGGGGGTCTGGCTCTTAGGTTGCATGTGTAAGCAGAGTCAGGATGAGCTCTACCCTGACATCTGGTGGTGAGTTGTGGCAAGTGTGGAAAAGAACTTCAGGGGCTGATCTTGTTTGCATAGGCACACCCACCCTGCCTAGCAAGAGCCCAGAGTAGCCCAAAATGGTCACTTTGGCTGCTGTGGGATCCCCAGTTTCTCTGTTATTGGGACAGGAGGAATAAAGTGTTGTTACCCTGATTATGTGAATCAAGGACAATGAAACTGTTCTATGACAGAGGGTCTCACCATCAACTAAGTAGCACTTGCTAGACAAGGGACATGGGTTCCAAAACCCAGTGAATTGAGAGAGAGGCTGGGGGCAGGTATTTGTATATGGTGGCTTGCCCCTGCCCCCTTTGTGAGCCTGCAACACCAGCTGTACCTCTGCCTCTCTCCACTGTTGAATGTCAGAGCTAATTTTGATTCCATTAGGAGACTAGTTACAGGCTGCTGAGATCACTTTGGGCCAATGGTGCACCAGCACTGGGGCTCCCCTACTACAAGCTGAAATCACTAAAGAGCTGAAATCACTAAAGAGCTAAGGTTACTAAGAGCTGAGATCACCGAGTGCTGTGTTAACTAGTGGGGGAGCCCGAAGCTGTATTGCTAAGTGGCTGGCGGAGCAGAGCGGAGCAGTTTGTGGGACGGTTGGAGCGGCCCATGGAACGATGAGCGGAGGGGGTTGCGGGGACGGCTGGAGGAACAGAGTGGAGTGGAGTGGCTGGTAGAGTGGAGTGGTTTGTGGGACGGCTGGTGGAGTGGAATGGCTCGTGGTGAAGGCTGCAGCAGAACCCCACGGAGAGAGCGGGCAGTCGGCCTTGGACCACGTAAGGTGCCCCTTAATGCTCTGCGTGCCCCCCTTTCCCCCCTCCATTTCCACCCAGGCTGGGGGGGTAAAACCCTGCAGATAAACTTTTGAACTCTGGGGCTGCACTGACCAGGGACGGAGACTTTTGGGTTGTTGGACTTTGGGGACTTTGGGTGATTTTTGGGTTGCTGGATTCCAGAACCAAAGGGAAAGGACATGGCCCAATTTGCTGGGGTGGGTCTTCGCTCATGGTTTGGTCTATAAACTCTAGTGGTGGTGTTTTTCCAATTTAATGTTATGTCATTTACCTCATGTTAAACATTTTTTGCTACACTGAGACTCCGTGCTTGCGAGAGGGGAAGTATTGCCTCTTCGAGGCGCCCAGCGATGTGTGTAAGATTTTCCCAGGTCACTGGGTGGGGGCTCGAGCTGGTTTTGCGTTACGTTGTTGGGAGGGGATCCCTGTGTACTGAACCCGTCCCTTGCTGCTATCAACTTGGCCTGGCAGAAGGGTTACACATGTTCAAATTGACAGCCCATCTCCACCGCCCTGTGGATCATCTGGGAATCTGGTTCCAGCAGGAGGCGCTCCTGCAAGCGGGGGCGGGGTGGGGTGGGGGGGAAAGGGGATGAAATCCACTCCAGAAACTGATCCTGAGTCATCTCATCAGTTAGGGTTGCAAATTTTCACATAACTGCCAGTTCCTAGAGGCTGGCTACAAACTGACCAACTGATTCCCCAGGGAGTTGCACTTGCCACCGAAACGTAAGACGTTTGAGTGCAGCCTTGGGTGTGGGGTGAAAGTGTCCTGCTAGTGCCCTTACCGCCCCTGGTATGCTGCGCCTGTCTCCAGAGTGGAGAAGATGCAAATGCCTTTGGTACCTAGCATGTGGCGTGCATCGGCACGCTTCAGGTGCCACTTCCAGACCAGCCGCCATCAAGGACACATCGAATGCTGCGATCCAGCCGGTCCATGGCAAGGGTGGGTCCTGTGGTAGCATCAGGAATGGGGCAGATGCAGGCACAGAAGCTGGGAATTGCACGGCAGGCAGTGGCACACGTGGGTCCGACATCCTCTCGCCACTGTGGTATCCCAATAACTTGAAGACCGCTTAGGTTTAAATGCAAAGAAGAACAAACTTTATTCCAGGGATGTAAGGGGGGATATGACAGAGGTCTGTAAAATCACGAATGCTGCTGGAAAAATTGACCAAGGAAGTGTTATTTACCCCTTCACATAACACAAGAACTAGGGGTCACTTAATTAAATGAATAGGCAGCAGGTTTAAAACAAACACAGGGAAGTATTTCTTCACGCAAAACACAATCGGCCTGTGGAACTCATTGCCAGAGGAGGGTGTGAAGGCCAAGACTAATGCAGGGTTCAAAAAGAACTAGCTAAGTTCATGGAGGATAGATCCATCAATGGCTATTAGCCAGGATGCTCAGAGATGCAACCCCTGATTGCCAGACGCTGGGAGTGGATGACACGCATCACTCACGATGGCCTGTTCTGTTCATTCCCTCTGGGGCACCTGGCACTGACCACATTCGGAAGACAGAATACCAGGTAGATGGACCATTGTCTGACCCAGTATGGCTGTTCTTCTGTTCTTATGACTGCCACCGGGGCCCCCCCTCCTGGTTCCACTTCCTGGTTTCTTAAAGGAGCCACACCTCATAAGCAGCAATTCCCAAATACGACACGTGTGTGTGTGTACGTACGTCCCATGGGCTGCGGGGACTGGGAATCTCCCTAAGAACTGTGGTGCAGCCACTGCTGTTTATTACATTGAGTCAGGGTCTCTGTTCCTAAAGCCAAGGGTGAGCTCCAGTGGATGGGTGCTTATCACAGACCCTCGGTGCGATTCTTCGCTGGCTCCCGCTGATGTTGATCAGGAATAGCTCCCCTGAGGCCAGTGTGAAACCAGCGTAAGCGACGGGGGAGTTGGGCCCGTTAGTCCCAGTCACTTGGCTTTGCCAGTTCTGGTAGTGAAGCACGCTCGGGCCTGTGGAGCCTGTGTTCGTCTGGTGCCCTCTGTGTGTGTCTCTCGCCCTCCCGCCGGAGGGTCATAAATAAAAGATTCGCCTTATGTACCTGGCCTGTTTGTCTTTGTGAAATATTCATTGGCTGCTGATTAAGTTTTAAGTAAGGGTCTAGCCATCCAGGTGTGCTGCTGGGCTCCAGCTGCTAGGGAAGAGATGGCACATGGAGTCTCTCCCCGTCACGTCTGACCCCCCCACCTCCCCTTCTGCTGTAAGCCCCCCTGGGGTCCAATGCAGGGGATATTGGGTAGGCTGCTGCGCCCTCAAGTTTATAGACTCGAGTCCCATCTCCGTGCTGGTTGAGGGGGTGTTTCTATCCATCCCTCCCCGACCTGCTTAGATTGTCGGGAACAAACACTCTGGCATGTCTCCAGGCAGCTTCTGCTACCACCAAGCCATGGCCTGACCCTGGCTGCTAATTCCGCCAGCCGGGGTCACAGCCTGCCAGGGGAGCGAGCGAGTGGAGGGAAGGGACTGGGCGCAGGGCTGTTTCTGGCTCTGCCACCGGGCGCTCTCGCAGGTGAGACGCTGAGGATGGGAACATGGGCCTGTGCCCCGCCTCTCTAGCTCTGTCCTGGTGCGTAGAGAGAGCCTGGTTTTGCAGTTGGTGGTTTGCGATCTTGGCCCTATGGGGAAGGTCGATTGTGGTCAGCACTGGTTTTGGGGAAGGCTCGCTGGTGGCTCAGCAAGGAGAGGAGGGTGCTGAAGCCTGAAACGAGAAAGCTTTACTGGCAAGTGCTGCTCAGGCGTTTACGTGAAATAGGGGTTACTGGGACAAACCCCCCTCAAACAATCTGACTAACGATCGCCAGCCCTGTCACGCTGCCGTGTGTCACTCGCTCGGGTGCCGGTGATGTGCTCTGCCTGCGGCACCCAACAATTCTGCCTCGTGAGGGCTGTAATACGTTGGTCTAATTCTGGTTGTTGGGCTGGGTGTAAGTTAGTGGCCTGTGCTACACAGCAGGTCAGACCAGATAATTGGGGATCTTCAGGCCTTAAACGCTAGGCCTCTATCTCAGCCGATCTCCCGTGCTCCAGAGAGTTTCCCAGGAGGAGGGTAGACAAGACCTGAATTGCTGATGTGAAAAAACAAGCAGCGTGAAAGCCCCCCCAATAGGGTTGCCAACTCTCCAGGATTGTCCTGCAGTCTCCCGGAATGAAAGTTAATCTTGAATTAACGAGTCTGTCATGTGATGAAACCTCCAGGAATACGTCCAACCAAAATTGACAACCCTACCTTGCAACCCTTTAATTCACCCCCAATCAGGCCGGTCTGGCCTTTTTAACCCACCACACAGTCCAAAAATGACCCAATCCGATTCTTTTTCCCGTCACAAGTCTTGTTCAGTATAGAATAAAAGTCACACCATTTTCAAAAGTGCCCCAGGGCCGCATTCTCAGAGCTCCGTAGGCCTCCATAGCCAATGACTGATTTGCTTTCAATAGTCATTAGGCACCTAAAGACCACTGGCCCGGGTCCCAGTGACAAGCACCTCAAGTGGGACTTAGGGCACTTTTGAAACATTTCCCCTTTGCCTGGCAGCCTGGGATTGATCTTTGCATCAGTGAGGAAAAGACCCAGCCCACTGCCCTGCAATGCAGCAAATGAGCGATTAAGGAGCTCTTATTGCTTCTTGCAGCGCTGTCTGTCTTCCTAATATCAGTGCGATTATTATGATTTAATATTGAGAGGGCGGTAGCGCCCAGCGGCCCCACGCAGGAGCGAAGCCCCGTTGTGCGAAGGGCTTATACAAAGACGTGCTCCAAAGTGGGGGTGAATGCCCCGCTTCTTACAAAAGTGCCACTGGCTCGCCATGGTCCATGCAGAAGGGGCAAGGCTGCCGTTCCCCTTGGAGAGAGCATCACACTGCGGGATGAGAGCGGCCTGTGCCTCTGAACCGGCGGGGATCTGACCCTGGGGGAGTCGTGGGGGTTTGCAAGTCTCGCTGCTCAGAGCAGGAAGGAAAGGAAGGTCCAGGGGAAAAGTTTCTGCAGGGACAGCAGGCAGCTGAGATCCATAGCCCGGGGTTTTACCGAGTGCCTGGGCTGGAGTTAAGAGGCCAGATGGTAGCATGGCAGAGCGGCTGGTCCTTTCACAGTGCTGCTCCGGAGGTCAGGCATGCCGCAGTAGCTCAGTCACAGGTGAGGGTGGTGGTCTCCATGACAATTAAAAACCCCGGGCGGCCTATGGCCCCGATCCGGCGAGGTACCGAGCGCCTGGCTGGTCAGGCACTCCCTCGCCTCCAGGGTGTCCAGCTGCCCGGTTTTCAACTGGACTTTCCGGTCGAAACGGGGACCTGACAGTGTCCGGTCAGAACTACTGACCAGACACCCAAAGTCTGGTTACTGCAGGTGGGGCAGGCCGGGAGGCACTGAGTTATCACCCGCGGCAGCCCCTAATCAGCCGGGGCCGCCTCCTCCCTGCATCGGGGGGCTGCAGCGCCCAGCCCCAGCTCTGCAGGCGAGTCCCTCCCAACCCACACAGGGAAAGAGCAGTGAGCTATGGGGGGAGGGGGATAGAGGAGCGAAAGGAGGTCAGGGCCTCCAGGGGAAGGGGTGGGGCAGGAGCGGGGCCTCGGGGGAAGAGGCGGGAAAGGGGTGAGGCCTGGGGGAAGGGCTGTGTTCTCAGGAGAAGGGGCGGGACAGGGGCTGGGGTCTCGGGGAAAGGGAGGGGAAGGGGTGAGGCCTGGGGGAAGGGGCGTATTCTCAGGAGAAGGGGCAGGGCAGGGGCGGGGCCTCAGGGAAGGGGCGAGGCCTGGAGGGAAGGGGCGTGTTCTCAGGAGAAGAGGCGGGGCAGGGGTGGGGCCTCAGGGAAGGGGGCGGAGAAGGGGTGAGGCCTGGAGGGAAGGGACCTTGTGTGGTGTGGAGTAAGGGGCATATTAAGTGATGCTAGGGAGTAGGCTGCTGCCTGCAACGTGGCCTGTGGCTAGTCAGGCAATTGAAGAAGGGGCATGGCTGGGCCCCACGGAGCTCCTTTGGGAAACTGGGATTGACACTTTGCAAAGCCTGGTTCCTGCCAGCAGGGGTCGCCACATTCAGCTCAGGGGCTGGAACAAGCCAATTGGGAATGCCCCAGGGGAAGAGATGGGGAACAGGACTTGTCCCTAAATTGCACCCAGTCTTGTGCACAAGCTCACCCTTTCTGTCCTAATTCACAAGACTGGGAGCCAGGACTCCTGGATTCTATTCTTGCTCCCGATGCTGTCTTGGGCAAGTCACCTCCTCGCTCTGTGCCTCAATTTCCCCACATGGGGAACATCTCCTTGCCTCCCAAGGCTGTTGTGAGGCTCAAGTCTTGATTTTTGTTGTTGTTTGTGACATGCCTTGAGCTTCCTGCATACAGGTTGCCAGTGAATGACAAAGGAGGAGGCGGAGGAGGATGGTATTTTATTACCCTAGCTGGTATTATTGTAGATGTTGTTGTTTGTCACAGAAATAGCTAGTCTTTTGTTGGAAACTTGCTGAGCTGTTTTCCTGCAGCAGTGAGTTCCACGGGTTAGCTGTGTTGCGCGCTTCCTGTTATTCATTCAAAAAGTGGGATCTAGGTGCCCAGCTACCACGGTGGTGAGCGGCCATATAAAATCCGAGATAGCCCCTTTAAAGGGTGCCAGAGCAAGCTCTCAGCACTGTGACCCACAGCATGCCTCCGACTCGGGAGAAGTACGAGACCTGAAGCTGGCCTTGCGCTGAGGTGAAGCAACAACCTCTCATGAGAGCGAGGGGCCTGGCCAGCTGCGGGGCCACAGGGTCCTCCTTTGCCTGGTACATGGTGCCCTGCTCTGTAGCAAGAGCTCTCCTTTCTCCCTGGCTTCTGAGCAGCGGAGGAGGAGGAGAAGTCTGCAGTGGCCCTCTCAAGGATTGAACTCACAACCCTGGGTTTAGCAGGCCAATGGTCAAACCACTGAGCTCTTTCTTCCTTCCTTCCTTCCTTCCTTCCTTCCAGGCTATTCCTCCATTTACCTTTTCTCATACCCTCCTTACCTTACCCCTCTGCTTCCCTTCCTGCCCTATTTCCCTCTCCCCTCCACATGAGCCCCCCCTGGCAGAGTCGGGTGTGGGCATGCACCTCCAGCGGGACCACCCTGTGTCACATTCTTCCCGAAGCCCACCAGGCCAGTGCCTGTGTTGCCTGCTTGCCTCATCAATATTTCAGGAGTTGAAGTGGCTCGTCTCTGGGGGACAGGGCATTAGCTCAGGCTGAAGTAGCACTGGACAGGCAGCAGAGGGGAAAGAGCGAAAGCTGCTACAATAAACAAGCCAAAGGCTGCCAAAAACACAAGGGCAGGCATGAAATATTCATCCCCGTCATGCTGCTGCCGCTCTGGAAGGCAAGTGTGGGGGCCCTGGTGAGCCAGCACCTCCCCGGCACAGCACTCGCGCTCCCCCGGCCATCAAAAATGCACAGGCTGACAAAGTTGGGGCTGTAGTTAAAGATGCATGATCCTATTTTTGTAACACCCAGATCCATCTGTCGCCGCATCTCTCTCCCCGTCGAAACCTGCAGGGGAGCTGGGGGGACGTTTCGTAGCTTGCAGAGATGCCACTGCTCAGCTGTGACCGAATCCCCCCTCGTGTGACCTCCTCCATTGAAGTCAACGGCTTTGATGGGTGTGACTGACAGGATGAGGGGAACGGCCGGTGGTCCAGCTCACGGGTACGACCTCCTCCAGGTGAGAGGGGCTGGTTGGGAGCATCCCAATGAAACACGTTTTAGTCCGACTCTGGCGATTCATTGAAATGGGCGTGTTTTGCAGAGATGATCGTGACCAAGTTCCCATAGAAGACAGGCAGGTTTCCTGCCAGTTCACAGCCCCCACCCCCTGCCCCGCCTCCTCGGCAGTCTGCCACGAGGACTGCCCTGGGGTCACGGCGGACCCCTGGGTCCATGGCACCAGGTCAGCCCACTAGGCAGACTGTGCCAGAGCTGGGGCTCCATTCCCTTTCACCGAGAATTTTGAAATGTTTGGTTTTTCATTCTGACTTGGAGCAAAACCAAATTTGGAAATATCAAAATCCTCCAGGAATCCGAATGACCTTTGTCCACCTAACTCTAGTGCCAGGTGCTTAAATGGAAGCTGCAGGCAGCCCCATCATGGACAATAATGGAGTCACCAACTCACGGGGGAGCTTTCTGCCTAAACCCATCCGTTAGTGCTTGGCTTTTGCCCGGAAGCATGAGAGTTTAAATCCCTTCTCCACTGGTATCCTGTCTAAGGGTAACCCTTGATGATCTCATCATGCATATAAATGTCTGCTCTTTTTCGGAATTCTGCTAAGCTCTTGGCCTTGGCAATATCATGTGGCAGAGAGTTCCACAGGCCAATGGATTTGGGTTTAAAAAAACAACGATGGATTTTCTTCATTTATCTTGAATGGTGCTGTCCTCAAATTTCACCAGGGGTTCTCTAGTTTTAGCTCCATGAGAAACAGTCAGTCGGAGCTCCTGGCTGACTTCTGGGGAATTTGGCCCATTGATTGAAAGACATTATGTGTTGTGCACATTTTGGGCAAAGTTATCCAGTGGCAGTGTCCTCTATTTGGGAGCTTGAAATACGGTAACCCTAGGGCTTTGCTCCGTTCTGACAGCCTTGGTTTCTGGAGCTGGCGGGAGCGAGTCCGCCCTGCCAGCAGCCTCCTGCCCCCAGTGCCTGGGCTGGGCGCCGAGCTTAGAGCTCGGGCTGTGTGACCGCGAGCCCGGCAGCCATGGGGCTGGAGCAGGGCAGGCAAGCGGAGCAAGGGGCGGTTCCCCTCTGAGGGTGGGGAGAGAGACCCCGCTCCAATAGCAGGTCCCCTGAGAGGCAGGAGCCCAGGGAGCATCTCATGGCAGCCAGGCTCCATGAGCAGGTGCTGGCTCCCGCGGGGGGGTGTTGCCGGCTGGCACTGAGCTCCTTTGGGGCACATGCAAGAGCGCATCGAGGCACAGCTTGGAGCTGAACTGCCTGCCCTGCGTGGGGAGCGCCCAGCCATGCAGAGGCAGGTGGCTCAGGGAGCAGGGCGGGGGGGGCTGCCAGGCAGCCAACCAGCGCCCTGGCTCTCACCGTGCCCTAGGGAGGCGTGCCTCACAGTTTGAAAAGCTCTGTGTTGAATGGGAGGCAGAAATCTGGGGGGACACGTGACCCAGTGCGTCCCTTCCATTCATTGCCTCTAGGGGGTGCAAAGAGGATTGCTCGCCCCGGGGCACTAAAATACTTCGTTACAGCTCTGGGGAGAGGATTCGGAAAGGAGGAAATGTAAGGCAACCGGGGCAAGCGTTCTGCCAGTGAGATGTGTTAGGATGTACAGTGGTTTCCCCAGCAGGAGTCCTGGCACACTGGAGAACGTACAGCTAGGACCAGTCCCGCTGTGGTCGTGGAAGTGGGCTGGGTGAGCTCAGATCTTTGCTAGCTGTGTTCAAATCCCCTGGGTGGAAGGAACTGGGTTGTGTGTGTCCTTCCTGGTTGATGGGAATCCCTCCTTCTCCAGGGACGACGAAAAGGAGAAGACCCCCTTAGTGACGGGCTTTCACAGATGGTGTATATTAAAAACCAGCTCTTCATCAAGATAATGAGCTGATGAGGACTGCTCCTTGTATTTTCCTATGCAAATGATTTCCCTTCGTCTTGTGTATGAGCTAATTATCATTCCGAAATCAATTTACTCTAGGTCAAAAGGAAGGGAGGCAATTTTTCTTTGCCAGGCAACTTTATTTTCAGGGCTAATCGGACCAGGGTTCAGCGGATGGGAACTTTTTTCTCTCATTTTCATTCTGGCGTTGTTCACAGCTGATGAATTTCCAGTTGGTTATTTCGTTTGGGGGTGGGGAGGAGAGGGGTGTCTCTCTGATTTAATTAGAATGGAATAATAATAATGATGCTTGTTATTATAAGGATGCACAATGGTGGATTATTTTTAAATTGTCTCAGAATTGTGCTCTGGGATCCCGGCTTTCCTTTAAAAAAAGAAGTCTCCAGTCTTTGTGGTTACAAATAGTGCCGCCAAAACGTGAACTGAATGCAAAGTGTCACGTGCCTGAGCCTGCCTCCCTCTCTGATAGCCCCATCCAGCTCAATGAGATGTTAACTCTGAATCATAATGACTACACTTGAATATAGTATAAGGCAAGACGGGGCCATTGTGGTCATCTAGTTCGACCTCCTGTATAACACAGGCTGTGGGACTTCCATGAATTAATTCCTGTTTGACCTACAGCAGATCTTTTAGAAAAACAGCCAAGCTTGATTTAAAAATTTCCAGTGATGGCGCCTCCATCACGACCCTTGGTACATTGTTCCAGTGGTCAGGTACCCTTACTGTTAAAGAAGTGCACCTTATTTCCCGTCTGAATGTGTTCAGCCATTGGTTCGCATTATACTTGGTGTGCTAGACTGAAGAACCGTCTGTTATCATGTTTTTGTTCCCCACGTAGGTACTCGTAGCCTGTGATCAAGTCACACTTTGCTAAGCCACGTGGTGCTCTGACTTTTGCGAAAGAACCGTCACTATCATGTGGATGATTCGCTAGGCTGAACCCATGTCTCTGGGGACAGTGGAAAGCAGAATGTGTTGCTGATTTTAAGCCAGTCCTTTGCCCTATTCTACGATGTTGCTCTTCTTTTTTGTTTGTGTGACAGTAGCACTTGGGCCCTGATCCCTGACCGAGGCCCCTCGTTGCACTAGCGCTGTACACAACAACCAGGGGTCTGCGGCAAACAGAAGCAGGGAGCCCACAGTAGACGTGAGCCGACTAGTGTAATACGCACCAGTTGCGACAGGCCAGCTGCCTAGCCAACTTGTGGTGGCATCTGCTTCGCCTTTGAAGTTTGATGCACCTCCAGCTTGCTCGTGGCACCCGAGGGACTTTGCTCGTGCCCCCCACACATTACAGAGCGGCATGCACAAACGCAAATGCACATGACGTACTTGCAACCATAGAAATGCAACGCAAACACAAATCCAGTGAAACAATGGGCAGGACAAGCTAGTGTAAAAAACAGTATACGCTGTATACATGCACACGCATGCTGACACACACACTAAAGACATGCATCCATGCACACGCACACACAGCACGGGTACATACACGGACTTGAACACACACGATGGACATACATGGCTGCACCCACCATAGTCATGGATTCGTATATACCTGCACTCACATGCTATAGACACAAGAATGCAAGTGTGCACATATGTACAAAACACATGCACGCACATGCGATAGACATGTGGGTGCACACACACGTGTCAGCCTTATGGACAGGTATTTCTGCATGCACACAGCCTGTAGACATGGATGCATGCTTACAAACCCAAACACACGTGGGCATACTGCCCCCCCCGCCCCTCCCCAGGGCTGGTACAAGGATATTTTGCACCCTAGGCGAAACTTCCACCTTGCACCCCCTCTCCCCTCCCCTCCTTCCGGAGCATCGCTTATTATAAACTTTCAAAAATGAATACTGAATAATGTGGCATTGTTCATTAGAATTAATACAAGGGGGTCAGAGGAGATGATCACAACGGTCCCTTCTGGCCTGGGGGAACCTATGAGCAAAGAGGAGGCTGAGAATGCCCCCAGCTCGCAGGGTCTCTAAACGTTCCCAGGCTCTGAGTACTTCGCCCTCCGGGTGGGACCCAGGGGCAAGGAGGGCAGAGCCGGGCTCTCCCAGGAAGCAGGTGAGGATCTCCCTGGGGATTCAGGGCCGGCTCCCTGCATTGGCTCAGTGCCACCGGGAGGGGGGTGTCGATGTTTGGAAGTGGCACCTGCGCCAGCCCTTTCCCCTCTGTCGCGCTGCGGGGTTTAGCTTCACTTTCCCTCGCTCCAGGAGAGGGCTGCGCCCGGCCCAGGCGCGGCGCGTTGGAGGGCGAAGCTCACCTGAGCTCAGGACCGCGTCCTACCTCCCCCAATGGCTCCATCCCTTGGCCGCGCTGGTCGCCGTGCCCGGCTGGCTGTCTCCTCCTTGCTCCGCCGCAGGCTCCCACTGACGGTCCTGCGGGCGCCCCTCGCTGCGGGGGCGGGTTTGTTATGGAGGCCTTGCTCCCCGCCCTGCCCCGCTCAGCTGACTCCCGTGACACCGGACACCGCTTTTTGGCGCCTCCAAATCTTGGCGCCCTAGGCGGCCGCCTAGTTCGTCTAGTGGTTACACCAGCCCTGCCCCCCCGCCATACACAGACACACATGCTAGAGAAAGGCTGTGGACTCAGAGTTACAGTTAGATTTCACGTCCCTCCAACTCTGGGTGGTGTTGGGGTGTGGGGTTCTGGTCCAGGCACCTCTCTGACACACACACACAGAGGCATTGTTGGCTCGAGGTCGCCTTGTTGCGAGGAGAGGCCGGGAGTTGCAGAGTCAGCAGCCCGCACATCTGCAGCGAAGGATCCATGGTACGATGATATTAATCAGTGTTTTTCTATCCGACTTTGGCAGGCTCCCGATGCTCGCAGCTGTGACTGCATCCTGGGAAATAAACTCCAGCAGTGCAGTCAGCAAACTCCACCCCCTCCGTCCCTAATCTCTACACCTCCCCCCCCCCAAAAAAAACTGCAGGCGCATTGCAGACTCCCAGCTGTTCCCAGCACCCCCGATTTGCAAGCAGGCTGAATCTGTAGAGAAGAACTTTGCTTGTTGTGTCTCTCCCCCGTGCCCTGCTTTCCATCCACTCTAGCACCTCCTGGCATTGATCGCCACTCCGGAGGTCATTGGTGGCTCTACCCTGAAACTGATCCAGTGGTTTAAACTAGCTTAATCCCCAATGGCAAGACCCCTAGGGTCGCCCATTGCCACGGCTGCAGCTCTGGGAGAGCCTTGCTAAGCCGGGAGACTGAGTGCAGCCCCACTGGGCTAAGCAGTACCCTCTCCAGTGGTCAGGCTGCTGTGTCCTATCCCGGGGAGCCCCCAGCTTCAGTGCGCCAGCGGGGGGGATGTGGGGTACAGGTGTGCCTCAGTGAATTCCCCATTCAGGGGCTTCTGTTGACCCAGCTCCTGGCGGGTGCGGAGAAATCTCAGCGGAGCTGGACTCTGTTGAATCTGAGGTTCAGGGGGGCCCAGACCCCGACACTGATGGAGACGGCGTCCTCTGCTTTGGGGATTCACTGAATGATGCCAGGAGAGATTCCCTGTTATTGCACGAGCTGACTGAGTGGTTGGCAGAGCCAGGGGCACAAAGCCCTTCCCCAACCTGTATTAGCAGGAGCAGGAAATCGGGCGCCAAGCAAGCGGGCGGCGCAGGGCGTGCCGCTGAACCAGGCGAGCACCGGTCACTGCATGAGTCTGTCCTCTGGCTGCTGCCCTCATTAAGTGGGTGTGGGGCTCACACGTGGCCCTGGGGGGGTGGTGGGTGTCTCTGGTTGATGCTGATTTATTGTTCGTCCTTAGGGTGGCCACCACCCTCGGCCAAGGCTGCAGCAGGCGAGTGAAGGAATTAGTTGGAAGCTGGATGTGGCCAGTGCACAGAGTAAATAATTACAATAACCCACTGTGCTAAGACAGCACCATCACCGCGCTCTTTACAAGCACTGAAGTAGTTCGCCTCACAAGAGCTCTGCAGGGTGAGGCAGTATTCCTGGCAGAGGCAGCGGGGGGCCAGGGCCAGGACCCGTGCATGGGAGATCTGGTTTCTAGTCCCAGCTCTGTCACTGGCTCAGCATGGGATGCTGCATAAGATATTTCCCCGCTCCGTGCCTCAGTTTCCCTAGCTGTAATATGAGGATGATAGCACAGCCCAACCTCTGTAAAGTGCTTTGAGATCCATGGGGTAACCTCCCCCCCGCAATGCATTGACAGCTGAATCTTACTAAAGGGCTTGTTGGGGCAGGAACCACCGTGTGTGTGTGTGTGTGTGTGAGGGGGAGCTAGCACAAGGAGGCCCCCTGTCCCTGTTTGAGTCTCCTAGGGGGTTTACAGCAATAACAGTCATAACCCAGACCTCCGGCCTCCTATCCCCAAACGAGCATCCCAGTAGTGGGATCTGTGGGGCCGCGGCATAGTCTCCTGAGTGAAATAGCGCATGCCTCGGTGTGTGGGTCACTGAAAATGGGTCAGGATACAACACGGAGCGAAGATGCGCAGGAAGGATGGAGCCTGCCAAGGGGTGGGGGTGACTGATACGGTGCAGGGTGATGCACAGGAGGAATGGCTCTGGTATTGGGTCAGGGGCAGGCGTGGCTGATACAGCATGGGGCGATAGTAGGAGGGAGGTATCCTGTCTGAGGCCTGGCATTGCCTCATAAGGCTGTCTAGGCCTCTCTGTTGTTCTAATCCCTGTGCTATTGTGGCCCGGCAGGACTGTGGCGTTTTGGTTTTGTGTTGTGCCTTTCCCTGTGGACACTGGCTCGTGCAGGGGGGCCGAGGAGGGGGTGAGTGCGGGGGGAGCGGTTCCTCGGAGCAGGCTGCCGCTCGCTCCCAGGCCCGCGCTGTGTTGTGGAGTAAGCAGCACTCACTTATTCTCTTTGATTTTGCTTTTTTTGTTGTTGCTATTTTTCATGTTTCCCCAGTGTCAGCAGTTTTCTCATGGCCCCCCCCCCTTGCGTTACAATAGCAACCTGAAACCAGGAATCGTTTGGGTTGCAAAGGACCTTTCGTGGGTCGTTCCCTCCAGCCGCCTGCTCTGTGGCATCCTCCAGAGACTAACGCAGAGTTATTAACTGTCCCCTCTTCCCGCAGCGACCCCTCAACGCGCGCGCACACACACACACACACACACACAGGCCTTGCTAGCAATGGGCTTGGGACATTCCTGGGCTCCATTCTGGACAACGTATAGCCCCCCCTCTCCCCCCTGCGCTGCCCCCTTGCTTTTGTAAATTCATTATTTTTAAATCCCTCCGCGTAAAGGCAAAGGATGGACAACCAACCTCTGGGGGCCTGGGGTTTGCTTCTAAATGGCAGGCAAGGGGCTAAGGGAATTCTGGCATTTCTGGGGCAGGCGGTGTGTGTAATTCGGAGCACTGTGGCATTCTGGGAGTGGGTTGGGGGCAGAATTCGGAGCACTGTGGCATTCTGGGAGGAGGTTGGGGATAGAATTCGGAGCACTGTGGCATTCTGGGAGGAGGTTGGGGGCAGAATTTTGAGCACTGCGGCATTCTGGGACGAGGTTGGGGGCAGAATTCGGGCACTGCAGCATTCTGGGAGTGGGTTGGGAGCAGAATTCGGAGCACTGCGGCATTCTGGGAGGAGGTTGGGGGCAGAATTTTGAGCACTGCGGCATTCTGGGACGAGGTTGGGGGCAGAATTCGGGCACTGCAGCATTCTGGGAGTGGGTTGGGAGCAGAATTCCGAGCACTGTGGCATTCTGGGAGGAGGTTTGGGGGAAATCTCCATCTTGGTTCTATCACTGCAGGGGAACCAGGGCCGGCGCAACTCATTAGGTGACCTAGGCGGTTGCCTTGAGCACTACCATTTGGGGGGGTGGGGCCGCGGCAGTATTTCGGTGGCGGGACCTTCCGCCACCTCTGTGGGGGGTGTCATTTCGGGGCGGGACCTTCCGCCGTCTAGGGTAGCAGAAAAGCTGGCGGCATTCCTGAGGGGAATACTACTGTTTTCCCTTCTGCTGGGGATCATGTCTAGCACAGACTCTAATTGTGCCCTTGCCCAGGATTGTTACTATAAAGTGTAAAACCTGTGTTGTGCCATCTCCTGATAGGGCACAGGGTGGTGCGCAGGAGGGATGGGTCCTGCTACGTCTTCTGCTCCCGTTCCAGTGCTTGTACAGCTAGATGAGAGAAGCAGCCGTCTGTCCCCTCTGGAAATGGGATACCGGCTCGTGGCAGCTCCATCTTTTTGACAGGTCAGCACTTAGCTTTTCTCACCAGTCTCCCAATGACGACCCATTCCGTTTCTGTGGCACCTTCCAATCCAGTCATCTTGGGGAGAGGGTAGGGTGACCAGATGTCCCGATTTTATAGGGACAGTCCCGATTTTGGGGGCTTTTTCTTATATAGGCACCTATTACCCCCCACCCTCGTTCCGATTTTTTACACTTGCTGTCTGGTCGCCCTAGGAGAGAGTTTCACAAGCCTTAGTGCATTAATTCCCCGCTATGAGGCAGAGGATTTTTATTGTCCTCATTTTAGAGAGGAGACCTTGGGTTAGGCCCAACAGGAGATAGGCACCTAACCTCTTTGAGGAACTGGGCCTAAGTGACTGGCTCAGTGGGCCTAAGTGACCGAGACACTGGCAGAGTCTAGAGGAGAACCCAGGAGTCCTGGCTCCCAGTGTCGGGCTGTAGTCGTTCAGGCAGGGTGGGTGGGGGTGTACAGAATTGCTGGTCATTTAGTCAAATGCAGCTATAGGCCATTGCAGAGACTGGGTTCGCACTGTGCGTTCTTCGACTTGTACAGGGCATATGGGGCCTTTCAATCAATGGGGCTTTGGATCAGGCCCCCAAAGTGTTGCCATTGACCTCGATGGGGCCAGGCGTTCATCCCGAATACTGACACTCCGCCCCTGGAGTCAATGGGGATATGACCAGAATGTGGAGTGAGAAAAGCCTGTCTTCTTTTCCCTCTGTTGTCATCCCCACTCCCTCTGCTCTTCTAGCGCCCATCCCCTCTCTGCCCCTCTACACCAGGGGTTGGTGCGGGAGCCTTCTCCTCTGCATCTCCCGCTGTCTGGATCAGCTTTTCCTGGCCGCATGGAACCTCCCTCGTATTCCAGATCTCAGCAGGCACATTTCTCTGTCCTCGTCCACAAACCCTGGGCCGGGACCCCAGTAATCACGAGACTGGCTGAAAAATGGCGAACTATGGGGGGGGGAGAAGGAATCAGGTGGCTTGGGTTTGTCTTCTGGTTTATGAACTTCCCCGGCACCCCCTCTGTGTGTGTGTAAATTACAACCAAAATAAACACAAGATGTGCACACACCGATGTGCCCCAGCCTCCTCGGCGGCTGCTCCCTCGCGCTGCCCAGAGCACTCCCCAGCTCTCCACTCTTCCTAGCAGGCTCCCCCAGCCTCCAGTCCCCTGGTATTTAAGGCTGTCTCTGGGCGCCTGCCTGCTGCCCGTCTCTTGGGGCCAGAGGGGAAAACTGCAGGGGGTTGAGGCAGTAGTCCCAAGATGCCTGTTTGCTTGCGAGAGCCACCTGAAATCACAACAAGGTTGCAAGTGTTGGCAGCACTGTGTTGATTTCTCTCACCCCCCTGCGATTATTCACTATTCAGCTCCAGCTCCCTGGTATTAACAGTGAAGAGGCAGCGGGATGCTGCGTGGTGAGAGACAGCAGGCGGGATAAAGCTGAAGGGGAGAGGAGAAAGGAATCGGGGAGAGCTCTCAACCTGCTATCCGGGGGACTTGGGCCCCTCTAAGAAATGCAGAGTGGCAGACCAGGCTAGACCTGTTAGAAGAGCCCCTGCCCAGTTAAGCGGAGAGGCAGTGTGAGCGAGTGGGCAGGGCACTGGACTGGGAATCAAATAGTAATATTAATAAGGGCTAGGCCGTTGTGAAAGCGCTTGAATGTATAGAACTCCAGTGGGATACTGAGTTGGCCTTGCAAAAGAAAAGAAATGTAAGGACTATAAAGAAAGTCTGAATGTTCTTCCAATAATTTTTAAGGTCCCTCCCTCCTTATTTTTCACTTTAGGGCTTGTCTACATGGGGGATTTATTGCGAAGCTTTTCGACATGCATCGGGTAATGTGCAGCACGCAAACTGCACCCATAGCGTGCACACGCCGCGCCTGTTCTGTCTTTCGGTGTGCGCTGTGTGTATACACAGCAGTGCCTTGCTGCGTGCTAGGCATGCGGCGTTCTTGGAAGGTGTCCCATGGTCCTTTGCTTCCGTGCTGAGCAGTGTGCATCCTGGGATTTTTTTTTTTACTAGGAGTTGTGGGATGCAAAGCAGAAACCAGTCAGGTTCAAGCTTAAAAAAAAAAAATCCCATGTTCCCTCTCGCTCCACCTCACGCTTCATTTGTGGGTGGAGACAGTGCTATTTTCGAAGTGCTATTGACCAGCAATTAGAGTGACCAGATGTCCCGATTTTATAGGGCCAGTCCCGATTTTTGCGTCTTTTTCTTATATAGGTTTCTATTACCCCTCCACCCCTGTCCTGATTTTTCACATTTGCTGTCTGGTCACCCTACCAGCAATGCTCCGCTCCATACCCACCAAGACACAAAGGCTGCTTGGGCTGTATTTCAGCACTCAGATCCGGACAAATTCGGCTTTCGACTTTGCCTGTCACATCACCGAGCAGATGCTGCGGCATCAGCAGCCGGCAGAGATTCAGCGGTGATGGAAGCAGAATGAGGACAATGAAGAAGAGGAGGGCACTGACCAGTTGGTTTTAGAGGGCCGGTTCCGGGAGCAACTTCCAAGGTGCAGCGCCGTTTCTGGGTTCGGCAGAGCAGCATGGACTGACGGGAAAGGGTCATTCTCTGGACCTGGGCCAGCAGAGAGAGAAATTTAGCACAGGGGGCTGCCTTTTTGGAGATATGTGCTGAACTGACCCTGGAGCTGCAGCGGCAACGTACCAACGTGTGGTGCCCCATGCCCATTGGAGAAGCAGGTCCCCACACTGGCCACCCCGGCAAGCTACCGGTCCACAGACAACTGATTCAGCAGCAGGAGGCCAACTGTTGGGGTCATTGCCATACTGATGTGTGATGCCATGGAGCAGATACTATCTTACTGGCACAGGCAGTGGGTGAACCGGTCATTGAGGGAGGCTAGCCCCAGCCCCACCCCTTCTGCTCGAGGCCCCTTTCCTCTCCAGAGTGCCAGATGCAGGAGTTATAAAAACAAAGGGGTATTTCTCCATGGTGCTCCGAGGGCAGACTGACCACCGGGATCAGTTCACTGGAGAATGCTCTGGAAGGGTTCACAGTGCTATGATCTTCAGAGCTCAGTTGTAGTTGCATTACTGGAGAAGGGACTTTCTGTCCCCAGGATGGGGTGGACACTAATGGTGTGTGAAGATTGCTCTGGGTATTCTGGGAGGACCCGGCTTGTGCCCTGCTTCCCTGGCTAATGCAGCCATTCACAGGCCACTTGGACAGAAGACAGGAATTCTTTAACCCCCGCCTCGGCTGGGGCAGAGCGGCAGTGGCATGTGCGTTGGGCCATTTCAAAGGAAGGCGGTGCTGTTTGCGGACTAGGTCGGCAGCAGCAGGAGGAAACTGCAACCATTCTCCTTGTGTGGGTAAGGGAGAAAACCGCGCCGTTGGGCGGAAGGCTGAGGTGTAGACTTGCTCAGTGGTTTGAGCAGCTGGGAAGGTGTCGCAAAGGAAACGGAAACAGCTGAGGGAGGAGTCTCAGGGCTGCTTCCTGTTCTGAGGGTGTCTCCTGCCTGCGAATGTGCATGGAGAAGGGGCTGGGAGGGCCGTGGCGATGGGACGCTAAAACTCCATGAATTATTTTCTTGGGATTAGAGGGCTTGTCTACGCTACTGCTTACGTCGATGCAACGCACGTCGCTCAAGGGTGTGAAAAAGCCTCCCTCCCCCGAGCAACACAAGTTACATCGACTTGAAGTGGTGTCCACACTGCGTTATGTCGACAGGAGACGCTCTCCCGTGGGCATAGCGCAGTCTTCACCGGGGCAGCAGTGCCGAGGCAACCCAGTCGCCTAGACTAGCCCGACAGATTTTTTCTGCATGAAATGCCGGTTTGAGGCCTCGCCGGGGGGTTTTATTAGGAAACAGCCATCAATTAAGTAACAGACCAAAAATAAAGGTTTATGTGAGCCAACGCTAAACCAACAATAGTTTATTGGGAAATACATTGGGAAAAAAAAGCCTATTAAGTAAGATCTGTAAAAGAAACCTTTCAGTTTTGGCTTCACTGATGTTTTACTTAAAGTGCAAGCATGCAGGGCACAACGGTGTTGGGTGTGGGGCCAGGATACAGCTTGGCTCTGTCTCTTTTTGTTTGCGGGGCTTCTGGGGCTGAGTGGCGCGGCTTGAATGTATCAGGGCTCAAATGTCTTTGCACACTGGGGGGGTTCTCAGACTGTACTGGGCCACCTGCTGGAACCCATGTGCCTATCATCCGCTCCCACCCCAGTAAGATGCAGGATTTGACAACACAAAGGGGTATTTCTCCATGGTGCTCCAAGGGCTGGCTAACCACCGGGATCAGTTCACTGCAGGGTGCTCTGGCAGGGTTCACAACGCTAAGATTTTTCAGAGCTCAGTTGTATTTGCATTAATGGAGAAGGGACTTTCTGCCTTTAGGATCACGGTGGGCTCAAAAAGAGCTGGGCTCCTGGTGCAAATTTTGTTTGTGCCCCGAGGTTGGCTCTGCAAGGGGATAGTATCAGGGAGCACTGTTAGAGCAGGGAGGAGACCGGTCTTCCTGCTGTGCCGTGGGAGGTGGAATTATGTTCCTGGTATTCCTTGAGGCACTTCTGTGCTGTCAGTTGGAGGAGTAAGGGGGATATCGGGGAGGTGGGGGGGGAGCTGGTTAGTAATCCCATCTCCACCCCCTTCTGGCTATCCTGACTCTCGGCGACGTTACACTGAGGAGGCAGTGTGCCCAGGAGGCAGAGAACGGCCTTATTCAAAAAGGCAAAGGGCAGAGATACTCTGTGACTCGATTCCCAGGGTGGTCCCCTCGGAGTGCTGCAGGAGTGCAAGCCGTTCCAGGGGCAATGACCACACCGTCATGTCCTGTAATGTGTGAAGCAAAATCGAGCCATTTCTTGGTCTTCAGTTCTGCCTTATCTCCCCTGCAGACGCGGTGAAAAGGCAGAGTGATTGTCGGCTTCTGCGGTGATTGTCAGCTCTTTTCCTGTAAGACTATGTGTTACGGGGCATTTTCACCCCAGTGGGGAGCAGTCGTGGTTGTACCTCTCTGGGCATGCCATGCTGCTAACCAAACTCTTTTGCCTGCAACCGCTGTCTCGATAAACTGCTGAATTTTGCACCAATGGATGTTTTCATCAGTCAAATCTGCCGCGAGAGCTGGGCTGCTGGCCACCAATTGGAGATGGCAAACGGGTGCTGGGATGGAGGGAGGGTTGTTTACTGGGTAGGACAGATTAGGGAAGGGGAAAGGAAAATACGTGGATGGGCATGAGCTCTCCAGGGTGTGGGCCATCTTGGGAATGGACAGTGTGGGCCGAGCAGACAGTGTGGGCCGAGGGAGGAATGGAGACAGGTACTTACATCCATCAGAGGATCTGCCCTTTTGGTCCCAGCAGGGGTTGATGGCTGGGACTTGGGCTTGGCTGATGCAGGCCAGGAATCGGGCTGGATTTCATCCTGGCCAGTTCCAGGTGCTGAGACCCAAAGAGATCCTGGCTGTCAGGGGACAGTTCTTCTCCGGCTTTGTCCTGCTCATCCTCTGATGGGTCTTGCCGGATATTTTGGGGGGCGGTGAGGGAAGAGAGCGGACAGCAGGTTCCACAAGCTTTCTGGGTTATGGACTTGTGCAAAATGCTGTGCAGTTCCTCAAAAAATGGACAGGTCACGTGTTCCCTGCTGGCTGTTTCCCTTGCATCCCTCGTTTTAATATAGATCCTGCTTGGTCTTTCTCTGCTCGCCCTCTGGGTCATGACCCCTCGTGGACATCTGCTTTGCCATGTCCACAACAGATCTTCGCGCCACCAGAGCTTCCTCCACTGATGCACTCACTCCCCAGATGACAGTGAGCTCCAGGCTCTCAGCACTGGCTAGCTCTAGGTGGCTGCATGAGGCATGTTGTGGGGATTCTGAACTGCTACTGTAGCAGTATCACAAGCATGCCGTACGCTCAAATCCAGGAGCAAATGGTCAAAATCTGGCCTTGTGCCAGGTTTTAAATAGGGGAGGGGTTGTCCTGGGAACTTGACACCAGAGCAGGGGAGGGCAGACAGGTCCGGAACCGTCGCCTGCAACGCAGCGGGGGTAGCCACTGGAGATGTGCAAAAAGTGGTGCAGAGCACAGGGCCGGCGCTTCCACTAGGCGACCCTAGGCGGTTGCCTATGGCGGAGGATTTGGGGTGTGGCATTTTGCCGTCTTCGGTGGAAATTCGGCTGCGGGGGGTCCTTCTGCTCCGGGTCTTCGGTGGCGGGTCCTTCACTCGCTCTGGGACCCGCCGCCGAAGTGTCTCGAAGACATGGAGCAGAAGGACCCCCGCCACCGAAGACCCCAGGTCCCCTGAATGCTCAGAGGAGGAGCGCTGCCGCCTAGGGCGGCAAAACCCCTGGCGCCGCTCCTGGCAGAGCACTTGCGTGCCCTCCAACAATACACCGAACCATTTCAGTTCACAGCAAACTTAGTCTGCTTTGCAAGAGGGCTCGCAGCAAATGTGGAGCTAGTGCGCTGGGATGGATAGCATCATGGGTACGTGTGCATTCTCAAACCAGATTAACTTGACTTGATCTGATTTAACCCCCCTGGGTAGACAAGCCCCTAGACTGTCAGGAATGTCAAATCTGGCCCTTCCTGATTTTTCTGGAGAACTCATTGGAGGTCCCAGAAAAGTGAATTGACTCTGAACAGAAGGGGTGAGCGTTTTGAATCTTTAACTGTGAGATTTTTTCTCCCAGCTGTCTGTTGGGTGTTTGTGTTAAATAGGGGTTGACCAAAAACAACAACAAAAAAGACTCTGAAATGGAGTGAATAAAAATCATTGCCCCTTTCAATAAGGTTTCCATGGCTTAGCAACTCAGATGCTATTACCGGGCCAATTCTCCAGTCAACCATAGAATCGTCCAGGAAGATCTGTGTAGAGAAGGCCTGAACATTTGATGTAATAAACAAACAGAAGAAATAATCATTTGAAAAAAAAACCCATCAGCAACAACAACAGCAAATCTTTCAGGCTATTTTATACATAATAAAGACGCAACTAAAGGCGGAGACCGGTTCTTACGACCCATCGCAGCCTGTGTTTTCAAACACAGCCTTCTATTTCAGCGCTAGGGTCACCCCATCCTGTCCATGAAGCATCTGCTTATATGTGTTCTGTGGCTAACGCGTCTCCAGGGCTGTCAATCAGGCATCTTTCGCCAGCTCTAAATTCACTTTAAGAAAAGAGCTATTTAAGCAAACAAAGCAAAAATTGGCCTGGGTCCATAAAGCGAAGAGCTAAGCAAATGGGGCAACTGTCAAGGGAGGTCAAATCTGTTGCCTGTCAAGATTTCTTTGAAATGAACTTGATGCAACTCCTATTCGTGTACCATGCCCAGCGTCCAGGAGTAGGTCTAGTTTTGTTACATGCCCCTCTTTTGTGGAGCCCGTTTTGGAAACTCAAATCAGGCCAATTTCACGTCACGGTGAACATTTCGTAATAGCGCTCCGCTGGTTATATACAGTGCTTCAGCTCGGGGTTTGCCCAAATTTAGCCATTTGTAATTGTTTTTTGCACTGATGGAGCTGCATGGGAACAACCCCCAACTGTAGGCAAGGAGAGGAAGGATGGTCCAGTGGTGGGGGCATTAGCATGGTGTTGGGAGATGCAGATACAATTCTCTGCTCTGCCAGAGACTTCCTGGGTGAACTTGGGCCAGTCCTTTAGTCTCTCTGTGCCTGGATGGTGGGGCTAAAAGCACTGTCCTGCCTCGCAGGGGCGTTGTGAGGATGAATACGTTAAAGATTGTGACGTGCTCATGGTTCTGTGCTAATGGAGGCCAGACAAGTACCTAAGCTAGACAGATGCTGCGCTGGTGTAGAAAATGACTTACGCAGCAAGTTTCCCTGTTGTTTTCTGTCCCCCTCCTAATTGCCACTTAACAGCTGAGGAAACTGACGTCCGGGAAATGCAGAGTCTGGTTCATGTGGAGTGGATGCTACTGGGTGGATTTTGGGGGCAAAGTCTGGTGGGTTTTGGCCCCCCTCACCCAGCTACGTGGCAGGGTCCTCTATTAGATCCACGCAAGGCTGAGCCGAAGCCCTGGATCGAATGCACGCAAACCTCGGGGATGATTGGACTTGGATCCAGATCAAAACTGCCTGGCTGGGGTCCGTTTCTGGCACCTGCTTTCGGCGTCAGATCTCGGCTGCTGGGCGATACCGGAGCCGCTTTGGGAGTGGCTAGTGGAGCATTCCTGTGGCAAAACCATGGGCCCGATCCTGGGTGGGACTGAGTGACTCCTTCTGGAAGCCCAGCACCCCTCATTCCCAGAAAAGGATCTTCTGCCTGGAGGGTGCAAGTGTGTGTGTGTGTGTGTGTGTGTATGTGTGTATGTGTGTGTGTGTGTAGACAAGGCTTAACTCGAGAGTGCTTGATTGGCCCCCAGCAGCGCACCGCGTAGCCCCCAGCTCCTGCAGGACTCTTGGAAGGAGGTTTCCAGGGAGTGTCTCTGGGGGTAGGTGCGACAGCGCAGCAGCATGTCAATCTCCGGCTGCAGTATTGTTCCTCGCCCGCCTCCATCAAATAATTAACATTGTTCTTGATGTTTTCTCCAAGCCCCCTTATCTGCCGCTTCACAGCCTCCCCCTTCCCTCGCCCAAATGAAGCCCTGTCAAGGCTCTCACCAGCTGTTAAGAGTGAAGCGTTTAGAAATGAAAGAGCCCGAGTCAGCGAGCTCTATTAAAATCCATCGGGAAGCTGCTTATTGTAACAGGGTTGCATCTTCATACAGGTTATTTCATGAAGCAGGCGACAGAGCCGGTATCTCCTATAGAGAGGGAGCGAGACTTGAAAACAATCTGTCTGCATTATCGTCTCCAGAAGGCTTCAGGGGTCTTTCTCTTATTTCCAGTGACACGCACACACCGGCTGACAATCTGGAGGCAAACAAACCAAACCAAACAGAAATTAAATGGAGGAGCCTGACGAGCCAAACTTTCTTGCCTTTCCAAACCCAGCTTGCTTTCAAGGGACAATAAATGCTGAGCTGCCGGAAGCGAAGGCCCCGGACTCTAACCTGCCTTTTCCCTGCTCCTTAGATCCCATTGCAAAGTCCGTGCAATGTTTTTGCAGGTTCTTTTTAAAGAGAATGTAATTCTCTGATGCACTTGAAAGTTGTCCTAGTCAGCAGAATAGAAGCCTCCGCCACCCTACAGTAACAATCTGGCGCATGCAGGCCTAGCCTTCATGAACAGACCCGTGTGTTCCACGCAGCTGTAAGAAAGCAGTGTGCAATGAAGGGAACCAAATTTCAGCAAGTGAACACACCTTAATTTCAAGTATTCCAAGGGAACCGATAAGGAACAGAGGGTACGTCGACATTGCAAAAACAGACCCGGGGCAGCCAATCTCAGAGCCCGGCCTCAGAGTGCGCTCATGCTACGGCACTCAAAAGAGCAGCGTTGACATTCCCTCTCGGGCTGGAGCTCTTGGGTGCTGGTACCCGGTGAGAGCGATGCGTCTCAGAGCCTGAGCAGGGTCGTCTACGTGGCTGTAGTGGGAACCCGAGTCTGTAGACCTTGGCTCTGAGATTCATTGCTGCAGGTTTTTTTGTTTGTAAGCAGGGTCTGAATGAATGGTTCCCTGACAGCTAGCCAAGAGGGGAAGAGACTAGGGGTGTGTTTATGTAAATACAGTTTGTTCCTGCTCTGTTTACATATTCATCAGATACAGCTGTGGCCAAGGATCAACTTTGGCTGGTGTTGGGTACAAATGACCTTAGTACTGAATGCAGGGGTCGTGAAATATGGTTCCCAATGTTGTAATTATTGTAGGAATACAGGAAAGCAGGACTGTGCTTAACCTGGCCCAAATGAGGGGGGCCACTCTCAGTTGAAAGAACCTTGTTAAGTATCAGAGTAGCAGCCGTGTTAGTCTGTATCCGCAAAAAGAACAGGAGTACTTGTGGCACCTTAAAGTCTAACAAATTTATTTGAGCATAAGCTTTCGTGGGCTACAGCCCACTTCTTCGGATGCATGTAGTGGAAAATACAGTAGGAATATATATATATACATGGAGAACGTGAAACAATGGGTGTTACCATAAACACTATAAGGAGAGTGATCAGTTAAGGTGAACTATTATCAGCAGGAGAGAAAAAGAACTGTTTGTAGTGGTAATGTTAAGTAGGGGCTCGAATGTCAGAGGCCTGTGAAAATAAAAGGCGTGGGGATTGATAGCCTCCGCCTGGAGATTTCAGGGTTCTCTCTAGATGAGTGTAACCTGTTCTTCTCTGCTGTTCAAAGAATAAAGCTAACTAGGCTTCATTAGGAACCTCTTTGTTATGTAAATGCCCAATCAGAGCTGAAATCAGTTGTGGTAGGACTGTGCTTCTGCCCTGCCTGCTAAGAGCTAAAAGTCACTGAGAGCTGCAGTCACCTGAGATGGGGCCCATGTGTTTCAGCCCAACCTGCAAAGAGCTGACATTTACTAAGAGACTGAGGTGCGGAGATCCCAAGGCGACTGACAATCAGCTGGTGAACGAGTGGCTGGTGGGGCGGAGAGGCGTGATGAGTGGCCAGCAGGGCGGCTGGTGGAGAGGTGTGGCGCGAGCGGTGAGCAGGCTGCCGGTGAGCGGCCAGCAGGGTGGCCGGCAGAGCGGGGTGCGAGCAAGTGCCCGAGCAGCGGAGCAAGTAAGGTAGCTCTTTATCCCACCCAGGGGATGCACTTCTGAACTCTGGGGCTGCGCTGACCAAGGGCAGCAACTGAGAGTGGGGTGCAGAGAAGGGACGGGCACATGAAAGAGACTTGTGGGTTCATGGACTTAAGACCCTGAGTGGAAAAGGGCACTGCCCAGCTTACTTGTGGGTGGGTCTTTTACTCACGTTTTATGTTTATGAGCCCTGTTTGCGGTGTGTTCCCGAATTAACGCCCAGTTACTTCCCTCCTTCTATTAAAAGTTTCTTTTCTAAACTCAGATTCTGTGCTTGCGAAGGGGAAGTATTGCCTCTCCGAGGCGCCCAGGGGTGCTGGGTGGGGGCTCGAGCCGGTTCTGTGTTGTATCGATGGAATCCCTTGGTTGTTGCCGGCTCCACCTGCCAGAAGGGTTATGTGGGTTTTTTTTTGTTTTTTGCAGTGCAGATGTACCCAGAGAGGACAAAGTGACTGTAAACCTTATGGAAGATCCCTCATCAGTGTCCTCTTAGGAAAGCTTATCCAAATGGAGGTTTTCCCAGTCCTGTCTGGTCAACTGTCTACTTAGAGTTCTCTCTCTGGAAGCGGAGTGTTTATGATCACTGAACATCTCGTAGGCAGAGCCGGTTGGAGCCTCTTTTAGGGGAAGAATATTTGCTCCTTTTTTTTTTTTAAAGTGAGAAATAAAATCTCCCATGGATTTGCCCTCTCTCCTTCCTGAGCCTGGAGGGGTCGAATCAGAAACTGGCCCTATCTATCTCATAGAGCTAGAAGGGACCCCGAAAGGTCAGCAAGTCCAGCCCCTTGCCTTCACTAGCAGGACCAAGTACTGATTTTGCCCCAGAGTCCTAAGTGGCCCCTTCAAGGATTGAACTCACAGCCCTGGGTTTAGCAGGCCAATGCTCAAACCACTGAGCTATCCCTCCCCCTATATAGGGGGTTGGTCCCAATCAGAAAATACTTCCCTTCTGCATGGGCTAGTTTCTGATGACGTAGCTCTGTCTAGCTGGACTGTGAAGAGCCTCATTGGATACAACAACTTCCTGTGTAGCCCGTGTGTTTCAACCCCCAAAAGACGTAATAGCCTTATGTGCTGTCTGGGGCGATGGAGGTGCCCAACTCCCATGGACTCTCAGTGAGATCTGCATATCTAAGATCCTTTGTATTCCCTTGCAAAGCCCAGGCTACATGTCCATAGGGTGGTAATATACATTGCCCTGTGCCTCGGTCATATATGTAGATCACTGTGTTTGTCCATATGGTGGACACCCATGTGTGTCCACATAGGAGTTGCCAGACTGGATCACAACTCAGGTCCAGCTAATCCAGTATCCTGTCTCTGTCAGTGATCGGCACCAAATGCTTCAGAGGAAGGTGTCAGAATCCCGCAGTAGCTGATGCCCCCAGTGCTGGGTCTCCATCTGGTCTCTGAGAGGTAGAGATTGGCTTAAACCCTGAAACAGGAGGTTTAATCCTTTCCAAAATGTGTGTTAGCATTGACTCTGATAACTCCAGGTATCCTTGTTATCCATAGAAATGTCCAGTTCCCGTTTGAATCCTGCTAAATTCTTGGCCTCAACAACATCCTCTGGCAGTGAGTTCCACAGTCTAGTTACATGTTGTATGAAAAAGATTTTTTTTAATCAGTTCTGAATTTTGTAGCGTACTATGGTACATCTATGGCCCAGCTTGTTAAATCAGGCATGTTTTCCTCTGAGTTGCACTCCTCCAGGGATTCATTAAAGATGGGGAGATTCTCTGATACTGTGGCAATGGGGCCATATAAATGCTAGGATGGCTGGCTGGATAGAAAGTTAACCTCTGCTGTAGATGTTGTTGTTTGGTCAGATAGATGTGCAGAACAGGCCAGCTGAGATCTCCACGGGCGTCTTCTGAGGCTAAAGTTCCATGGTTGCCGTTTTGACGACAAGTTGTTTGATGCTCCAACGATGTTAACAACACTTGGGGTCTGCCTGCAGGTCGTATTGCCCTGTGGTTGATCACTGTTAGCAGTTCTTCAGCCGTGACATTATGGAAATGTCACAATGTCTGGGACTACATGGACAAGATCGGGGAGGTGTAATATCTTTTATTGCAAGGTGCAAGAGACAAGATTTCGTGCTCTCCAGCACGCTTCCTGGGGACATAAAGTGACAGTCAGCAAGACAGCTGCAGTCTGTCCTGCTGGGTGACATATAATCTACACGAGAACACCAGAATAACTAGTGTCATGTAGCTGGAGCCTGGACTAGGGGTGATCAGGCCTTCGGCAGGAGAGGACGTCAAGGTCATGTGCTAAGGCAGGTAAAGAATGGGCCATTCCCAGATGGCGTCTCACCAGCCGTGACATGGAGGAGGGGGAAAGGAAGATTTGGGAGGGTCTGGGGAGCACCATGAGCTGTTTGCTGATGAAATGATGGAGTGATGTCTTTGAAAGCCCCGTGCAGGAGCACACTCAAAGGCACGACCGCTGCAGCGTGCGAGGATGAGGCGTCCATGCGAGCTGCCGCTCCATCCTGATTATTTCATCAGGCGATGCAAACGAGCAGGCATTCGAAATGCTTCCGCAGGGTGGCTACGGAGCTGGGAAGCAGGGACGCTGCTAAGAGCTTTGTCTTGATTAATTCTTTATTATTTTGTTTCAAGCCAGCGCTGGGTTTGCAGAGGCAGCCGGGAGGGAATGGAAGTGAACGGAGCGTGGGTGAAAGGTGCCAGATTGACAGTCGGTGGAGGCAGGACCTCTCTAGCCATTCACGCAGGAGATACAGCCCAGGCACCGGCAGGTGCGAGCTTCCCCACAAACATGCTGAGGGCTTGGAGGGAGCATATGTAGGGCCAAGAGGGGACTAGGTCCAACTCTGTTCTCATCCAGCCCCTGGCCGCTCCGCTGGCAGTTGGTTTTGAGACGCTGCTGTTTGCTCCATGGCCTGAGCCAAACATAGATGGAAAGACTCCCACGCGCTTTGTCTCGGAACTGAATGGAGACCCTGCCAATTCGTCCCACGTGGCCACTGCGCACCCGCTGGTATTGGCCTTTGCTCCCTAGCACCGAACTGGGGCTGGACTTGAACCGCTGGCAAGAGCTTCTGCCTCCTCTTGACAATTTCTTGACTGGTCTGGTCTCCCGTCCGTCCTTTCACATGTTCTCTTGAGACTGCTCTTGCATGCTGGTCCATTTTTCTGACCTCTTGTCTATCCTCATGAGTGTATCACTAGCTGCTGACCCTTCAGGCTTTGCTTATGTCAAGGTCAAATGCTTGAAAGGAAGCCAATAGGCCATGTTTGAATATCATCTCTCAACAGCAGTGGTCCCCAAACTGTGGGGCATGCACCCTGAGGAGGGAGTGGAGGAACCTCTGGGGGGGAGTGCAGTGCACCTGTGCCAGCACCCCCGGGCAGTAGGGAGGGAACCCCACCCTGCCCCGCTACGCCCCCAGCTCTGGTCCAGCCGCGGCCCCCGCTCCAGGCCCAGCTCCCAGCCCTGCCCTGAGCCCCGGCCGGGGCTTTGCTCCTGGTCCGGCCCGCAACCTCAGCCCCTGGCTGCAGCTCTGTTCCTGACCCAGACTTGCCCCCAGCTGCAGTCCCAGCCTTGGACCTCTGACCCCCTGAAATGTTTGGGGAGAGATTTCTTTAGAGAGGCCATTTGCATGCCAAGGCCAGGAATTCCAAGGAATTAGAGGCTAGAAGAGAAAAAGCGGGTGCCGTTCCTTTAGCCTTTCAAAAGGGTTTGGATCGAGTCCCTCCCAAGGGGCGGTGAAGGAAACGTGGTAACTCTGGAGTGTAGATGTACATTCCTGGGTTAAAAGCTGGTGAAGAGAGAAGAGCCGAGGCAGACCAAACAACCGGTGCTCACTGTGGGACGAGTGGGATGCACCCGAGATCTGCCGGAGGGCAGCTGCCACTCGGTGTATTTATGAATGATGGGGAGGAAGGAGTGAATTCATAATAGGGCCTTGCACTTCTTTACAAACATTAATGATCTAGGCGCCGCCGATTCAGCCAAACACCAAAGCGCAAGGTTCACTTCAAGCAAGTGTTTAAGTCCACCCCTCTCCAGCACAGTACACAAGTAACGCATTTCAGTCTGAAAGTGGGGCCAGTATCTCCTTAGGGGCCGGTCTGGAGCCAATTCTAAGGCGTGGCACCAGGGGCACCTTATGGCTGAAGTTACATTCTATCGGATGCAAAGTGAAAACGGAGATGGCGACCTTATTAAAGAACCCATTCTGTTAAGGCAAGCCCACGGCGGCTGAGTTTGAAATGCGGTCCGTGCATTGCATCCCTTGGGAGGACTGTCCCGTGACTCGACACAGCTCCCTGGTGGGAAGATTTCCTCTGTATTTAACCTTTTTAATAGCATCCTAAAGTTCCGAGTTCCAACAGCTCGGCACACGCTCAATCATTCCTTGACATTTACACCCCGGAGATGCTTGTAGGCTGCTCTTCCTTCCTTTTGGTCGGTCAGTCCATCCGTTCTCACAGAAGTGACTGGCTACACTCAGCTATTGCTTAGCCAAGGTAGGTTGTGTCTTTCTCACCAGAAATTAGTCCCTCCGGCCCCGGAGGATGGGAGGGGAGGGAGAACAGGTAGTGAGGGGAGGGTGGTTAGAAAGAGAGAGAGGGAGGAATTGGTACCCACAGCAGCTTTGCAGACCCGAGGAATTCCCATGCTGGAAATGTATCATGCAGTTTCCTTTTTCCACTGCTGAGAGATCAGCTCCTGTTGGGATTTGCAGCAGGCTAGGACCAGGCTAAACTCTTACTCCCTTCCTCTCCCCGTTGGGATCTTTGGGGCCTTTAGTTTTGAAAAATGCCTTGGCGTTGCTTCTAGGAAACGAGGACCTGACTGTGGGCGAGGCGGAGGTGGTAGCGAACGGTCACCCGTGACAAACCGGTGACAGTTTCTGTTAACTGGACCATGGATTTGGCATTTGAGGGCACAAAGGAAAAGGGGATACATGGGAGAAAAGAGGAAGCCGAATTACTCGTGCACAAACCCAGAAGAACCAAGCAGACTGGGGTGAGGCCCCAGGTCAGGGACGCCCTTGGCTGTGTGGTAGGTGCTGCTCTGCGCTGAAGGGCAGGGCTTTGGCAGCCGAGCAGAACCGGAAGAGTGAAGAGAAGCAGAATTATCTACACTACAATTTTCTGTTGCATGGCCTCATCCAATTAGTCCACTGACCTTATCATGGTGGAGCTGTATTAATTAGCCCGCTCTATGTCCTAGGCTCCTTAGTGCTTTGAATACATTCACTAAGGGCCCCATCCAAAGCTTGGTGGAGTCAATGAGAATCTTTCCATTGGCTTCCATAGGCTTTGGAGCCAAGCCTACGATTCACCGTGGAAGAACCACCCCCCCATTACCAAATGCCTCCAGCTCGGTGAACCGTGCAATAAGTTGGACTCTCATCATTTTTCAAAGGGCCCAAGAGATGGGGCTTCTACCTCTTTGCTAGGGAAACTATTCCACAGCCGGCTAGGTCAGAGATTCCAGGGCCGGAAGGGAGCGCTGTTGTTATCTGGACTGACCTCCTGGATAGCACACCCCAGAGATCTGCCCCCGAGTCATTCCTCGGGCAGCGCTTTTAGAAAAACCAGCCAGTTTTGATTTAGACATTGCCAGTGATGGAGACTCCACCAGGACCAGTGGTTGATGAGCCTCCCTGGTAAAGTGTTACACCTTCTTTCCAGTCTGAATCTGTCTGGCGTCAACTTCCAGCCATCGGCTCGTACTTTACCTTTCTCTGCTAGATTGAAGAGCCCATTTTCAAATGTTTGTACCAATAGACTGTAATCAAGTCACCCCTTAAGCCTTCTCTTCGCTGAGCTAAATAGATTGTGCTCCCTGAGTCTGTCCCTATAAGCATAGGCGCCGACGCCGTGGGTGCTCCAGGGCTGGCGCACCCACGGAGAAACATTAGTGGGTGCTGAGCACCCACCAGCAGCTCCCTGTGGCCCCGCCCCCCTGCTCCAGCTCGCCTCTGCCTCCTCCACGAGCACGCCGCCACGTCCTGCTTCTCCCGCCTCCCTCCCAGCGCTTGCGCCGCGAAACAGCTGTTTCTCAGGGCAGGGAGGGCGTGGGAGGAGGGGGAACGTGGCGTGCTGGGGGAAGAGGCAGGGCTGGGGCGGGGATTTGGGGAAGGGATCCAATAGGGGCAGGGAGGGGGCGGAGTTGGGGCAGGGACTTTGGGGAAGGGGTTGGAATGGGGGAGGGGCCAGGGGCGGGGAAAGGGTGGAGTCGGGGCGGGGCCAGGCGTGGGGGGGCGCGAGCACCCACCGGCGCTGGAGCAAGTTGGTGCCTATGACTATAAGGCAGGTTTTTTAATCCTTTAATCATTCTTGTGGCTCTTCTGTGAACCCTCTGCAATGTATCAACCTCCTTCCTTAATTGTGGACACCAGAACAGGATTCCAGCCACGGTCGCACCAGTGCCAGAAACAGAGGGTAAAATAACCTCTCTGCTATATTTGAGATTCCTGTTTTTGCATCCCAGGATGGCATTAGCTCTTTGGGGCAGAGCGTTGCAGTGGGAGATCATGTTCAGATGATTATCCACCACAACCCGCAAAGCTTTTTCAGTCGCGGCTTCCCAGGGTGGAGCCCCCCGTGCTGTGAGTACAGCCTCCATTCTTTGTTCCTAGCTGTATATATTTCCAGTGAGCTGTATTAAAACGCATATTGTTTGTTTTTGCCAACCTTACCACGCGATCCAGATTGCTCCATATCAGTGACCTGTCCTCCTCCTTGTTTACCACTCTCCCAATTTTTGTGTCATCTTCAATCTTTATCAGTCATGGTTTTATGGTTTCTTCAAGGACATTGATAAAAAAAATTGAATAGTACAGGGCCAAGAACTGATCCCTGCAGGACTCCGCTAGAGAAACGTGCACTCAATGATCATTCCCTGTTTACAATTACATTTTGAGATCTATCAGTTAGCCAGTTTTTAATCCATTTATTGGGTGCCATGTTGACCTTATATCTTTCTAGTTTTTTAATCACAATGTCATGCAGTGCCAAGCTGAACACCTTACAGAAATTTTAGTTTAATATGTCGCTGTTATTACTTTTATCAATCAAACTTGCAATCTCAGCAAAAAAAATGTTGTTAGTTTGTCAGGATCTATTTTCCATGAACCCATGGTTATTGGCATTAATTAGATTATCTTAATTTAATTCTTTATTAATCTAGTCCTGTGCCAGATGCTCCATTATCTTGCTCGGGATCGATGTGAGACTGACAAGCCTATAATTATCCAGGTATTCCTGTTCATCCTTTTAAAATGTTGGCACAGCATTAGGTTTTCTTCCATTCTTCTGGAACTTGCCCAGTGATCCAAGATTTATTGAAAAGCAACATTAACAGTCCAGTCAGCTCCTCGGGCAGCTCTTTTAAAACTCTTGGATGCCAGTTATCTGGACTTTCTGATTTAAAAATGTCTAACTTCAGTAGATCTTGCTATTGAAAAGTTATTCCCGATATTCAGCCCCAAATTTCTCTTGGCTTCTTATGAATCGTTGGCTAATTCGCTGCTAAGACTACTTAGCATAGGTATTGATGAAGAAATCTTGCCCTATCCTTTCTGTTTTCTCTATGGGTACGTTCAATTTTGTGTCTATTTTCTGGTATGCAAAATGGAGGTTTCCTCCTGGGTTGCAACTTGTTTCAAGTGGTATGTTGAGGTGGGGGCAGTTTCACTGGTGGTTAGATCATACAGAAACAAGCCATCTGGGTTCTGATCCAAGCTCTGTTATAGATGTTTATGAAACCCCTGTGTCCCAGTTTCCTCATCTATGAAATGGGGATAATACTGACCTGCCTTAAGGGTGACAGGGACGGCTTGAGTTCAAATGCTCAAAAATTAGCCACACTGTGCACTTGCCTGCAATATTCAACATTTGCAATTTTCCCTATTTTGATTAGTCACATAAGCTGCCCAATCAGAGAATGGAAATAAAGCCATGTGATTCATCCAGCTAGCCAGCGCAGTGCAGATTTCTATCTCCAAGCTCTGAAGAGTTTGTGAGCCATTCATTATGAGTAAGGAGGGAAGAGCCTTAGGTCTATTTGGATTGTAAAGCCTGTAGATTTCTACTTTGTAAGCTCCAGGGGCAGGGACTGTTTCTTACTATGCATTTGTACCCAGGGCCGGCTCCAGGGTTTTGGCCGCCCCAAGCAGCCAAAAAAAAAAAAAAAAAAAAAAAGCCGCAATCGCGATCTGTGGTGGCAATTCGGCGGGAGGTCCTTCGCTCTGAGCGGGAGTGAGGGACCGTCCGCCGAATTGCCGCCGAATAGCTGGACGTGCCGCCCCTCTCTGAAGGGGCTGCCCCAAGCACCTGCTTGCCAGGCTGGTGCCTGGAGCCAGCCCTGTTTGTACTGCACCCAGCACAGTGGGGCCTGGATTGCAGTGAAGGCCTCCCAGTGCTACTTGAGTGCTGATAAAGAAGAGTTGCGAATTTTATGGTCTGTTCTCCAGCAGAAAAAGAAGTGAAATTCGCCACCTGACAATGGAGCCGCTGCGAATTGCAATCACTTTGACGGACCCACGGGGCAGAGCAGACGTCCAAGGAGTGGACGTGACTTGCCCAAGACAGCAGCAGAGCTGTGAAAGTACAACCCGAGAGATCTGGATTGTCCTCGCTTCCGAGAGGGACGGTTTAGGCTAGTAGGACAGGCTGCTACTAGGGCGAGCGGGATGGAATTAAGAAAAGGGACATTTTGTCTGAATGAAGCAGACTCTCTGCTGGTATCAGTGTCTCTCCATTAACTTCCATGCAGCTAATGCTGATCTGAGGAGCGGACCTGATACTGGGAAAAACTTCCTGCGGGGAAGATCTCCTGGACTGTGGAGCGGGCGGCTTAGGAAAGAGACCTTTGCAACTAGACTGTCCAAAGAACAGTGGCAACGGATCTAGCAGTGGCTCCCAGGAGTGGCTGACATCTAGCATCATGATTGCAAAGCATGTTGCCTCCTTGCAGATGATCGCAAGGGATGGACTAAACGACGCAGTAGATAGCGGTTTTCTATCCCTAATGTTGGTGATTCCAGCCTCCTTCGAGTGCGTGGGGGTGTGGTTAGGAAGGAAGGGAAAGGGGAAGGAAGGAAAAGGCTGAGTCAGCATACTTTGCTGTCCAGAGCGACGGGCAGAGCGTCAGGAATTCATCTCCAGTTTTTCTGAGCTTCATTTGTCCGGGAGCCTCAAGGGGACCAATTTTCCTGGTGATTCCTAGACAGGTCTTGTTTGGGGCAGGAAAGCAGCTACAATGGCCTTGCTCAAAATCTTTCAGTGCTTCGGCTCCTGTTCCTGGTGGAACATGAAATGCAGAGGGGTGCTTGCATTGCAGCAAGAAATAAACAAACTAAAGGCAAGAGCGACAAACTTCTTCCACGAGAAATAAGGTTCTGTTTTAGCTCTGGGTAGACTTGTTATTTCTTCTGTGACAAGATGGTTGATATAGTATGGTGGGTCCTGTGCTTTTCTTGGGGGGGGGGCTAAAATATCACCCCTTACCCCTGCTCTTGGGGCACCGAGGTCCCCACTAGCGGCCCAGGAAGTGGTAAAGGAGGGAAGCGGGGGAGGGGTCTGGGTTTGCTCCTCACTCTGAGTCCCAGCCCCTCTCAACCCTTGCAGGTTCTTCCCCTCTTCCCCCTTGGGTGGGGTACCTTCAGTCCTTAAACGCTGGGGGAGGGAATGTCCCTCCCCTGCTGGGGCAGGGTCTCCCTTACTCCGGTTTTCTGTTCCTCCAAGTCTCACAGCACACCTCCAAGCTCCAGTCCTCTCTCCTTCCCCCTGACTGCCTGAAGAAGGGGGTTTTATTAGGTTTCTAACAGGGCCTTAATTAATTACAGGTGCTCCAATTAACCTATAGCAACCCTCCCTAGTCTACAGGGAACCACGCCTTAATTAACCTAGGGTTTATATACTTCCCTTCTACCACTTCTCACTGCTCCCTGGCCCTCCTGTATCACACTTCCAAACTGATTTTCTCATCCATCCCTCAGAGAAATCAGCATTTTTAGCTCTGATCACTGATCCAGGACCAGCGGTTGGAAGAGTTTACTGATCCATCAAAGTTACCCTAGTCCTGGCAGGTCACAAGACAGAAGACCTTAAAAAATCACGTCATTCTGATTACCACCTTACGTCCATTCTCACCTAACTCTAGCAGCTGATGGCTCATAACCCACTGAGGGGACAGATTGAGGGATCAAGGGCTTCTTTCCGCTGGGGATCTTCGCATCAGCGTAGTTACACCAGTGTGCAAACCCCTAGACGTGTACAACGTGCCCGGCTTTGCTACCCGAGTGCAGCATGTTGACATTAGTGGCTTGCATTGTGGCAGCAGCCTCAGTGTAAAATCCCTCACAGTATCAGCCAAAGGGCTGAGGTGGTACTTAGCCACGTGCTGGTTCTCTTTCACCCACTGAGAGCAAGGCAGCTAGCCTTACTGATGGTGATTGATGCCCCCAAGAGGGTATGTTCAGGCTGAGCATGTGAGTGACCGCCTGTCCACTCTTAGCACCTTGGAAGGCAGCGCTAGAAGAATCGCAGGATGCACCTTTTTTTCTAAAACCTGGAAGGGGGCCACCTGTCCAAGTGTATGATGCGGTGTGATGGATTTGCAGGGTTGCCACTTCAAAACCTCAGAGGTTCCTGGCCCTGCCTGTAGGCTAGGGGGCTCTGTAGGCCAACATGCAATCTGGGTCTTTCAGCAATCAGTCTGCAGAGAAACCGTCTAGAGTAAGATGGGTGGTGAGTTGTGCCACTCTGTTTCAGGGAGCAGCCTGCTTTGTCTCTCTCTGTTTTGGGGTCTCTATGAATTCTAACCAATCAAATAGTGTCATGTTGCAACCTTCCAGCAAGTGTATTTGATGTTTTTATCTAACGTCTCTGTGTGTATGACGTGGATGTAACACACCGCACCACCTGGAGGCGTCTGCCCTGGGTGGGTAGGACGCCTCCATCAGCTCTTTCACCCTCTTTAAGCCAACCACTCTCTGCTGTAGTCCTAAAATGTTAACCCAATGACATGCTCCTCCCTTCCTCCCGCTCCCCCACCGGCTCTGCTTGTCTCTGGCAGCAGCCACGGATTCTCTTTCAGGTTAGCTCAGAGCCTAATTGAAAGCAACTGATGCTGTGCGTAAACTGCACACAAACACACAGAGACCCAGGAGCCACTTTGAAGCTTGACTAGGGCTGGGTTACCTGCCGGCACGTTGAGGGGCCAATAGATAATTAAAGTGACAATCGATCAGGCAGGAACCGAGGGGGGAAAAGAGGAGGAGGAAGAGGAGGATGAAGATGACGGTAACGCTGATGATGAAGTCAAAACAGCCCAGAAGGGGGCTGCCTGTCCAGGCTGCTGGGTGGAGTGAGAGGACCAGAGCCCGTCATATTCCTACCTCCGGGCCCACCTCCTTGTGTCTTCTAGAGGCTTAAAATCCCTCGGAAATTATTTATGCTGCTACAAAAAGCCACGGCTGATAGACAAAGTGTTGTGCCGTTTAGAAGAGTGGGGGGGAGAGGAAGCCAGATGGACTAAAATTTCTGAACGCTCATGAAAGATTCAGGGGCGTCTCTTGTTAAATTTAATTGGGAGAAACCCGACTCGGCGTCTGCCTGCCTGGCTTGCTGGCTTTTACTTAAGAAGTCAACTGACAAGCTTGTCGTGTGTGTTTTCTCGCCTTACCTCCCCCTCCTCCTCTTAACCCCCGTCACGGGCCTAGTCGGGAATCATTCTGGGAGCGTTCTCGCCCGCCGTCACCCGGGCTGGTTCTGCCACCGTCTCTTGTCTTATTAGCATTAAAGAGCGGACGGGTGGGTGCATAGTCAGGGCACGGGAGCGGGACTGGGCAGCTCTGGGTCCCGCTTCTTGTTCTGCTGTGGATTCCTCTGCGTGATCTTGGGCATGTCGTTTAGGGTATGGCTACACACCGGAGCTGGAAATGTAACTGCCAGCTCAGGTAGACATACCCGCTCTAGCTGACGGATGACGGGACACCTGCACGGTGAATCTGCATCATTATCCCCATTCACAGAAAGGGAAACCGAGACACAGAATGGGGCAGTGACTTGCCCAAGGTTGAACAGTGAGTCGGTGACAGACCACTGGCAACTCGCCTCCTGCCTGTGCTCCAACCACTTGATCAGTGTTCCCGGGGAGGGTTGTGAAGCCTTCTCTGGGGTGGCATCATGACCTGTTCTGTGGGAGCTGGGGCTTTCAGCCAAGCCAGACCTGTTCCAACTTGGGATGGCAAAGGAAACCGTGTGACTGTAAAACAGCAGCGAGGATGACGTTGATTGGGGCTGCGGCTCTGGGGAACGTGCGAGTTGTGAAACTCTTCTGTGAGAATGCAGACGTGATACCTGCTGGTGTGTTTTTCGGAACGTGCAATTCTCCTATTCCTGCGCAGATGGGGCCAGATGTTCAAAACAACTCCGCACCCGCCAGCGTGGCCAGGTTTTCTTCAGGGCTCAGCTGCCACTCGGGCACCTGGATAACTTTCCAGTGTGTCCACCACTCGGGCACCTGGATAACTTTCCAGTGTGTCCANTGGATAACTTTCCAGTGTGTCCACCACTCGGGCACCTGGATAACTTTCCAGTGTGTCCAGCGGTGCCGCCATGGGAGCTGAGCGGATCCAGATGCATGTTACATCCTTAGCTGCCGGGATCGAGATGGAGTGTTGCATGCTGTGAGTGGTCCTCTCCCTGGGCCTCACCTCTCTATTAATAGCGAGGATGTCTGCAATCTGCTCCATTTGACACAAATCAGGAACCTGGCAATGTACCAACAGGGCCCCCTCAGGACAGCCCCTGATCTTCACCACCTCGTTCCCATCCCATGTCGGAGGGGCCACCATGTTTAACTAAGCTTGTGGAGGGGGGGGGGCAGCCCGTGTCAGATCAGCAGCCGGGTCAGCGTCATGTTCACTTTCCACCTTCTGGGCAGACTCCATCGTTTCAGTGGAAGTTAATGCATCAACGGAGGGCCCGTGGCCGCCAGACCCCAGGGACTCAGTTCTCCGTGGCACTGATTTCTGGGCACTGTCGCTGGACGGTTCAGGCAGCCATGAAGAGCTGCTGTTTGAATCTCGTCCCCTGTTGCTGTCGGCAGTGCCGGGGGGGCTTTCCTCCCCAGCTCCCTACGGCGGGCAGGAGACCAGGACTCACGCGGCACAATGTTCTGGGGGGGGCCTCCTCTTTTAGATGCACAGGTGGCCATCAGCAGCGCAAACTGGAGATGGATGAGGTACACGGCAGCAGCTGGGTGTGGCTGGCTAGGCAGCCCACCAAATGCTTTGCTCTTTGTTTTCCTGGGAGGGTGGATGTGAGCGGGTTTCCTCCATGGGACAAGCTACTTCTTGTTCCAAAACATTGCTCCCTCCTGCCCTTTCACCTGGGTCATTTACTCTCTGGCTTCAATGAGACTATCCATGTGAGTATGATCTTGCAGGATCAAGTTGTCTGGCCATCCATCCACCCATTTGTCCATCCGTCCGCCCATCCATCTCTCCGTCATCCTCTCCCACCACTTTGGTATCTGAGCATGGTATGTTGCTTCTCGCTCCACCCTAATGAGCTGGCTGGTATGTAACTTGTCTCCACTGCCCTCTACTGGATGCAATTAGAACTGCTCAGTTGTGCCTCATAAGCCCCATACTGTTAACGGAGATTCTCCTTTAGCTGAAGTGGTAAGAGCATTTTGCATCATGAGGGTCTGAGTTCTAATCCCCCTGCCACCACGAAGTTGTGAGTAGCTGTGGCATGCAACACAGTGACGGCTGTGAGGCCCTACGGCGCTGTGGATTCTTTACACTGTACGGCACCATACATGTAACAACCCCAAGCATTTGCTGACCAATCCTCACAGTCCCCGGTGAGGCATTATCACTGCCATTTCACAGAGGGGAAACTGAGGCACAGAGCGGTCAAGTGACTCGCCCAAGGTCGCAAAGCAGGGAATAGAATCCAGTCACCTGCTCCTTCCCCATCACAAGAGAACTCAAGCATGTGTAATAATGAAACGATTTCCATTTGTGGCTAAAGTATTTCCCTTGCTGACTGAGTTATTAGTTGCAGCTAATTTATCTCAGGACCCTGCCCCTTTATTTCAGCTTACAAATCACCTGGGAACAGTCGGTGAGTTTGACACGTTTGTCTGTCACTGTTTGACGAATAATTTGTGCTCCCAGAACTCAGCTGATGGCTTTTCATGAAACTCACCTCAGTGCCGAGGGCAGGCACCAAGCGTGGGCCCCACTTACACCCTGGGGGAATTCAGTGCTTCCTGGGCCTTGCGCTGCCCCCTGCACTGGGGTGAATTTCACCCGTCTACTTTATGCAGTTTTTCCTTTTCCTGTTTTTCTTGTTGTTCAATATATTATGCATCATTCTTAAGGCCAAGAAGGGGCCATTATGATAATCTAATCCGACCTGCATAACGCAGGCAGAAAAACCTCACCCAGTGATTCCTGCATCAAGCCTATCTGTGCTAGCTGAGCTAGGATGCATGGTTTAGGAAGGGATATAGCCTTGATGTAAAGCCTCCAAGTGCCCATCCCTAGGCACGCCATCCCAGTGATTAATTGTCCTTGCTGTTAACATTTTGCTCCTTATTCCTGGTTTGAATTCGTCCAGCTTCAGCTTCCAGACATGGATCTTGTTAGGACTTTGTCGTGTATAAAATGAACACCATAAAATATACAGCAGGTGCAACATAGCCACGTCCCTGTAGGAACTTTAATTTTTGCATTTCTGACTTCTTTTAACTGTCTACTCTTAATGCTGCATTGACATTGGTTTTTTTGCATTTCATTTCCTTGTTTTTTAAAAAGAGAAAACCGCCCTTATGTTGCCTATGCTTGCAAATGCTAGCATGTCAAAGATCCCAATTAGTTGTTAAATGTTCCCTTGCTAATTGGCCAGATGAGATGAATAAATCCTATTGGTTCCCCAAAATTCTCTGCCATGCCCCCGGGCTGGTAGTAGATTGTCGGACTATACAACGAGATACTGAGCTGTGACAATGTGAACTGTCGCATGGGGGGAAAGAATCCCAAGCAGCAGCTGACTCCAAGTAACCAATCCTCTCAGAGGCTGCTGGGAGTGGAACGGGACTGGGGTCTATACACCAGACCCAGCTCATTCCAGGGAGGAACAGGAGTAGGGTGACCAGATAGCAAGTGTGAAAAATCGGGACGGGTGTGGGGTGTGTGTGTGTGTGTGTGTGTGGGGGGGGTAATAGGTGCCTATTGTAAGAAAAAGCTCCAAATATCGGGACTGTCCCTATAAAATCGGGACATCTGGTCACCCTAAACGGGAGCAATACTCAGACCCAAGAAAACTGCATGCTGAAGGAGTGCCAAGGGGAAAACCAGTTCCAGAAACGGACAGAAGGAGAGACAATCACCTTGGGGGGAAAGGTTCCGAGTTTGGGCAGAGTTGGGGGCAGGGCCGGCTCCAGGGTTTTGGCTGCCCCAAGCAGCCAACCAACCAACCAAACAAAAAAGCCGCGATCGCGATCTGCGGCGGCAATTTGGTGGAAGGTCCTTCGCTCCGAGCAGGAGTGAGGGACCGTCTGCCGAATTGCCGTCGAACAGCTGGACGTGCCGCCCCTCTCCGAAGTGGCCGCCCCAAGCACCTGCTTAGTAAGCTGGTGCCTGGAGCCAGCCCTGGTTGGGGGTGATCCGTGGACTTGTCTGAGAGATCAGAGAGTTTACAGGGAAATGGGACTAAAAACATGGGGTGTTGATAAACTGAACACTGCTACACCCCTTTTATAATTCCTTCTGGTGCCCACCCCCCTTTCCGTGGTGGTCAGGTCATCCTTCCCCACCAGGCAATAGCTTGGTGATATTTGGAGCTGTGGGATTTGGAGGGTCAAGTCACCTTCGTGATCGTCTGCTGACCCCTCCGGGGCTGGTGAGAATGCACCGGTTCATATGTCTGTAGACATGGATGCCCTCTTGCCCACAGGTTCACTGGTGAGCTCTGACAACTTAAACAGGAGGGCATGAGAACCAAGCAGGTGGCAATGCTATGCTACCCGAGTGCAATGTACCAAGGGGTCCTTCTCTCCTGCCACCACCTCTGTGAAGTCTAGTTCAAAAGGCCTATTTTGGGATAGTGGGGCCAGTCAATGCCCCCTGATTGCCTCCTGTTCTAAGTAGGTAGCATTTGACTTTGTGGAAAAGGGCAGTTGAATCCAGGGCGTTCTGTCCAGAGCGAAGGATTCAGAGGCGGGATTGAAGCAAGAAGCCAACCCAAACTCCATGGGGATCGGCTTGGGTTAAAAAAAAGAAGTATGTTTGGAGCGGGAAAAAGAGAGAGAAATTTTCTTTCATTTGAAACTTTCTACTGATTTATTCATATCTAGGCTTGGCAGAGCTCAATTTTTTTTTTTATAATTTCGATGGAAAATATCAATGTTTATTTTTAAGCATTTTAATTTTTTTATTGATCTACATTTTCACAACTGCAGGAAATTATAGGGGGACCAGCTAATGGGGGGATCAGACAATCATTATCTAATGATGGGAGAAGTGGAGATTCAGAAAGTTAAAGCTTTATAACCATTAAAACACAAACTGTCAACAACCCATGTCAAAATATACAACGTAAATGTCCTTACATCAAACTCTAACAAGTTCTCAAGCAGCATTTTTCTTATGTCGCCCATCTGTAAATGTTTATTATCGATGTAAATATTTTTTCATTGATTTGTGTGTGTCCGGTGAAGTCTACGTTTACCGCCGTTTACCAATAAAACTTGAATCTTTCCAAGCCTATATATATTGTCAACATGAATCTTTCTTGTTTGGTTTGTTTCTCCGCCCCATCCTGCTCTCCCTTTTTACCCTCTTTTTCCATTAGAAAAGGAGTTGGGGTGGGAAAGGAACAAGAAATGGTAAAGGGGAACTTTACCCTCCAATCTCTAAACAACAAAATGTTCATTTTAATTCCAATAGAAATTAATTTGTTCATTTCATACTGATTTGAAATGAAAATTTGCGCACTGAATCGAAATGAAAAATGTTGCTTTGGCAGAAATTAAAAAACCTTGAACAACGTGAACATTTTTGTATGGTTCAAAAAGGGTTTTGTGTCCAAAAAAGTTGATAAATAAACTTCCACGTGGGTGGAATTTGGGCCATTCTTGCTGGAAGAGCTCCTGAAAGTCTGTGTCGTCAGATACTCTCCGCATCTGGTCGGCACTCAGGAAAGTACTGGCCAATGCCACCGAGCAATGGCTTTTCCAACTACTGCCCTGTCTGAAATGTCTCCTTCTTAAGAAGGTGACGTTAGGCCAACCTGTCTGTTGGTTTAGATGCAACAAATCCTGCATCTTGGCAGGGGGTTAGACGAGATGACCCTTGTGGTCTCTTTTAACTCTACGATTCAGCATCTTAGACCCTGGCTCAGACCTGGATAAGGTGCAGAAATGTGAATAGTTGAGCCGACGGATGATCTCCACCGGGCTATGGAAAAGGGTTAGTCATCCTTGCTGGTATTGCTGGGGTCGGTGGGCAGCCATGAGGTTATGGTGCTGTTGGCTTGCCTGTGGGACCCAGTATGGTTGTGAAAAGCTGTCATTACACATTCCTCTCTGAGAGCTCCCAGCCTGTGAGCTCCACAAGGCAAGGCCCATGTGCGGTTTAGCTGTCCTGTGAGTTGCCTAGTGCACGTTGGTGTTACTGGGACCATTGTACCAGACTTGTGTCTGCACCATCCGTGTGCCGAGTTTAGTTACAGCGTTGAGGAGAGAGCAAATTCTTCAGGGGAACAGCTTCTTTGCGAGTTCGGCCACGTCATGTCATCATCTCTCTTCTACGGCCAACCGCGCTGAACACCTCGAGGGCAACGGAGCAGTACGGTAGGTTTCCATAACCACTTTGTTTTTTAAAGGAGCGGGTTGTTGGCACCCTCCTAACCCCGTATGAGGAAGACCAGTGGATTGCCTTTAATCTGACTCTTACCCTTCGAGCTGTCTGGCACGGGTGGCCCTATCACTTATACTCCTGCTAGCATAGCCCTCGGGCTCATGTCAAGTGCAGTCCCTGGGGAAGGTCCCTTTCGGGTCCAGTACAATAATTTATCACATTTGTTTATGTCTCATGTTGATTCTTAGCCAATCTGAACATGTTTGAGGACTTTTAAATGTCCTTTATATGAGACGGTGCCATGTGGCCATAGCCCTATGTGACGGCACCGGGCAGGGATTCAGGAGATCTGGGTTCAAGTCCCAGCTCTATCACAGACTGTCTGTGTGACCTTGATCACATAGTCTCTCGATGCCTCAGTTTCCCCATCTGTAAAATGGGGATAATGATCCTTCCTTTGTCTTGTCTATTAAATTGGACGCTCTTCAGGGCAGGCGCTGTCTCTCGCCATGTGTTTGAGCGGAGCCTGGCACAATGGGGTCCAGAGCTTGGTTGGTGCTTCTAAACACTCCTGCAAAATGAATAATAAAAATCAGAATTGTGGACCTGCACCCAGTAATGGAGACAGACATGCAAGGATGGCTAGATCAGGCAGATCATTATAATATCATAGGCCTAACAGAGTACCGCCCTTTAATGCTGTTTTCAAAAGCTGGGTGGGGGGCGCTTATATTCTGTGGACCAGGCACTAGAGGGAGTTGTGTAACACACACCAAACTGCACCACAATACTCTTGTTTTTATTATGGTAGCATTTTGAAGATCACTGCCCTATTGTGCTAGGTGCCGTACATAGACATAGTAAGAGACTGTCCCTGCCCTGAAGAACTCACAGTCCAGGGAGACAAGACCGGCAAAGGCTGGGAGGGGAAACTGAGGCACAGAGAGGCAAAGTCACTTGCCCAAGGTCACACACCAGGTCAGTGGCAGTCAGAAATAGAACGCAAGTCTCCTGAATCCCAGCCCCGTGCCTTATCCAAATGTTTCCATCGAGTCTCCTGACTCCCAGCCCTGTGCGCTATACCTATGCTACCTTCCAGAACATTGCATAGGAAATTCGGAGGGAGTGGGGGGGATGGAATCTACTCCCCAGCCTGTGGGCAAGCCAGGGGATTGCAATCCATCCTATCCACAGACACGATTACAGCTTAGGGGCGGAGATAGCCGCTGCTGCCCCGCCATGGCCCCCCATGTGGGGATTTTGAGCCGCTGGATCTGTGACCCTGTAGTTCGTCCCTTCTGACTCCCTCCTGCATGTGCCTTTAGGACCTGGCACAGAGCCCTATGCTGCAGCTCTCCTGGGGGGCAGGATGCCCCTGCCTGCACTGCCCCAGCCCCCTTGGCACATGCCCGCCGCAGGGGTCTTGGTACCAGCCCCCGTTCACCCCAAAGCCAGGGAGGGATGCAGTTATCTAAGGGGAGGGGATCCAAAAGCGTATCCACACAGCAGCCTAATATCCAGTGGTGGGGACCCCCAAAACGAGGCCCGGGGACCCCCAAAATGAGGCCCGGGGACCCCCAAAACGTGGCCCAGGGCCCCGAAAAGGGAGGTGGACCCAGCAGGCCGATGTCCTCAGGAGGAGAAGTCATCCAAGCGCAATAAATACTTGGTGCCCCAAAGACCAAAGACAATAAAGATATTGTTTAATATCTTTATTAATGATCTGGAGGATGGTGTGGACTGCACTCTCAGCAAGTTTGCAGATGACACTAAACTAGGAGGCGTGGTAGATACGCTGGAGGGTAGGGATCGGATACAGAGGGACCTAGACAAATTAGAAGATTGGGCCGAAAAAAACCTGATGAGGTTCAACAAGGACAAGTGCAGAGTCCTGCACTTAGGACGGAAGAATCTCATGCACTGCTACAGACTAGGGACCGAATGGCTAGGTAGCAGTTCTGCAGAAAAGGACCTGGGGTCACAGTGGACGAGAAGCTGGATATGAGTCAACAGTGTGCTCTTGTTGCCAAGAAGGCTAACGGCATTTTGGGCTGTATAAGTAGGGGCATTGCCAGCAGATCGAGGAACGTGATCGTTCCCCTTTATTCGACATTGGTGAGGCCTCATCTGGAATACTGTGTCCAGTTTTGGGCCCCACACTACAAGAAGGATGTGGAAAAATTGGAAAGAGTCCAGCGGAGGGCAACAAAAATGATTAGGGGTCTGGAGCACATGACTTATGAGGAGAGGCTGAGGGAACTGGGATTGTTTAGTCTCCAGAAGAGAAGAATGAGGGGGGATTTGATAGCAGCCTTCAACTACCTGAGGGGGGTTCCAAAGAGGATGGAGCTCGGCTGTTCTCAGTGGTGGCAGATGACAGAACAAGGAGCAATGGTCTCAAGTTGCAGTGGGGGAGGTCCAGGTTGGATATCAGGAAAAACTATTTCACTAGGAGGGTGGTGAAACACTGGAATGCGTTACCTAGGGAGGTGGTGGAGTCTCCTTCCTTGGAGATTTTTAAGGCCCGGCTTGACAAAGCCCTGGCTGGGATGATTTAGTTGGGAATTGGTCCTGCTTTGAGCAGGGTGTTGGACTAGATGACCTCTTGAGGTCCCTTCCAACTCTGATATTCTATGATTCTATGATTCTATGACCCAGCCAGCGGTGAAGGGTCCAGGATCACGCAGGGGGCGGGCGACCGGCGACTCTGTTCTCTCTGCCCACCTGTCCTCATTGGTTTCCCCCCCAGGATGCGTCGCTTTCCTGTCCCTGCCACGCAGTCATGGCCATGCTGCCTGAGGGAGGCCAGGGGCTGGATGAGGCTCCCGTGCGGTCGGAGGATGTCACCGGGATGGGGCTGGGCAATGCCAGGGGTGTACGGCTGGTGGGGTTGAATGCGCGGGGCGGGAGCGGCAATGTGGGTGTCCAGTCTCCTGTCTACACCTGGGTTTAAATCTGGGCTCAGTGTGACGACAAGGGGCTGGCCCCTGTTCTCATGGGCCTGTTTTATAATGCCACCTGAGACCTGGAGCCAGAGGAGGTCTGGAAAGGGAAGGGCAGGTTAGAGCTTGTGGTGGCTGGGAAAACTGTGGGGTGGGAAGGCAGGACTGGAAATGGGGGCGGGGAGGGGGGGATTGAAAGTCAGCTGTGAGGGGCAGCTGCATGGAAGCTGAGACGGTGCGTGGCTGTAGAAGGTTAAGAGTGCTGCGCGTGGGCAGAGCATTGCTTAGAAAGCCGGGGTCGCAGTAGCAGAGGGGGCTGCGGGTCAGGATTGAGGGGCATCAGCAGAGTTGTGTGTATGGGAAGCCCGGGCCTGTGTGTTGGGACTGTATGGTGAGCCCCGGGCTGGGACCGCAGGTGAGGGAGGGCTGCAGATGTAGCTCGAGGTGCATTCACAGGCAGACAGGGAAAGTGTCCCTGGCGAACACCCGCCTGTTCGTTTGGAACCCAGCACCTCCGTGCTGAATAAAGCAGCGGAAACGTTGTTCTCCAAGAGGACGGTTTCCATCTGGCTCAGATGTGACGTGGTGCTGTGGTTATGATGTATTATTTAGATAGCACCGTCAGTGAGTGTGGTACAATACAGAGAGCAAGGGCCATGCCCCAAGGAACTTCATAAGAACATAAGAACGGCCATACTGGGTCAGACCAAAGGTCCATCCAGCCCAGTATCCTGTCTTCCGACAGTGGTCAATGCCAGGTGCCCCAGAGGGAGTGAACCTAACAGGTAATGATCAAGTGATCTCTCTCCTGCCATCCATCTCCACCCTCTGACAGACAGAGGCTAGGGACACCATTCCTTACCCGTCCTGGCTAATAGCCATTAATGGACTTAACCACCATGAATTTATCCAGTTCTCTTTTAAACCTTGTTATAGTCCCAGCCTTCACAACCTCCTCAGGCAAGGAGTTCCACAGGTTGACTGTGCGCTGTGTGAAGAAGAACTTCCTTTTATTTGTTTTAAACCTGCTGCCCATTAATTTCATTTGGTGACCCCAGTTCTTATATTATGGGAACAAGTAAATAACTTTTCCTTATTCACTTTCTCCACATCACTCATGATTTTATATACTTCTATCATATCCCCCCTTAGTCTCCTCTTTTCCAAGCTGAAAAGTCCTAGCCTCTTTAATCTCTCCTCATATGGGACCCGTTCCAAACCCCTAATCATTTTAGTTGCCCTTCTCTGAACCTTTTCTAAGGCCAGTATATCTTTTTTGAGATGAGGAGACCACATCTGTACACCGTATTCGAGATGTGGGCATACCATGGATTTATATAAGGGCAATAAGATATTCTCTGTCTTATTCTCTATCCCCTTTTTAATGATTCCTAACATCCTGTTTGCTTTTTTGACTGCCGCTGCACACTGCCTGGACGTCTTCAGAGAACTATCCACGATGACTCCAAGATCTCCTTCCTGATTAGTTGTAGCTAAATTAGCCCCCATCATATTGTGTGTATAGTTGGGGTTATTTTTTCCAATGCGCATTACTTTACATTTATCCACATTAAATTTCATTTGCCATTTTGTTGTCCAATCACTTAGTTTTGTGAGATCTTTTTGAAGTTCTTCACGGTCTGCTTTGCTCTTAACTATCTTGAGCAATTAAGTATCATCTGCAAACTTTGCCACTTCACTGTTTACCCCTTTCTCCAGATCATTTATGAATAAGTTGAATAGGATCGGTCCAAGGACTGACCCTTGGGAAACACCACTAGTTACCCCTCTCCATTTTAAAAATTTACCATTTATTCCTATCCTTTGTTCCCTGTCTTTTAACCAGTTCTCAATCCATGAAAGGACCTTCCCTTTTATCCCATGACAGCTTAATTTACGGAAGAGCCTTTGGTGAGGGATCTTGTCAAAAGCTTTCTGGAAATCTAAGTACACTAACTTCCTAGCTAAACAAGACAGCGAATCATAAACAGATGGAGGGCACCGAGACAGCAGAAAACAACAGGAGGAGGGGATCTGCTCCAGGCAAGCAGCGCCTGGGTCTGAGTTTTCCTTCTGATGTGCACCAAGGTCTGGATGACACCATTGTCACTGGGTCTGTGGAGCGGTGGGGTTTGCTGGCTGTTCCAATTCCCTTCCTCCCTGCCTGCTGTTCGCTGGGGGTAGGGTGACCAGATGTCCCGATTTGATAGGGACAGTCCCAATATTCGGGGCTTTGTCTTATACAGATGTCTATTTCCCCCCACCCCTGTCCTAAATTTTCACACCTGCTCTCTAGTCCCCCTAACTGGGGGTCTCAGTGCATCACTGCTGCAGGTTAGGTGGTGTCTACTGGCCCATTTATTGACAGAGCAGGGGGATGTGGCTGTAAAAGCGACAGGTGAAATCCCAATTCAATTGGCCACTGACATCAATGGGGCCAGAACTCCACTCCTTGCTGCCATGGGGCTTTACACGGATGGGTGCTGGCAGTGAGCCACGTCGGCGGTGGCTCTTTGCGAACATCAGTCGTGAGCTGTTCACGCTGGGGCTGTCTCGCACAATGCATGCGCGCAGCGCCCCGCACAATGAGGCCCTGATCTCAGCCGAGGCTTTGCAGTGCTATCCTGATACAAATTCTGTCCCCTCCCATCTCCCCGCGGCTGAGTTGCCCTGGCCTGGAGGCTGGTGGAAAGTGAATTCCACAGGCCCATGCGTGAGGATTCACACGGACCGAGCGTTCGATTGGTATACATGACTACAAATGCTGCAGGCTAGCCCAATCAGGGAACAGAAACAGGACTGTGCCGCATAACTGACCGATCACTGCTAACCAAGGCCGCTTAAATAGTGTCAACTGCAAAGTTTTGCTGTTGCAAAAAAAGCCAATATGATTCTGGGATGCATTAACAGGTGTGTTGTGAGCAAGACACGAGAAGTCATTCTTCCGCTCTACTCTGCTCTGGTTAGGCCTCAGCTGGAGTATTGTGTCCAGTTCTGGGCGCCGCATTTTAAAAAAAGATGTGGAGAAATTGGAGAGGGTCCAGAGAAGAGCAACAAGAATGATTAAAGGTCTTGAGAACATGACCTATGAAGGAAGGCTGAAAGAATTGGGTTTGTTTAGTTTGGAAAAGAGAAGACTGAGGGGGGACATGATAGCAGTTTTCAGGTATTTAAAAGGGTGTCATAAGGAGGAGGGAGAAAACTTGTTCACCTTAGCCTCTAAGGATAGAACAAGAAGCAATGGGTTTAAACTGCAGCAAGGGAGGTCTAGGTTGGACATTAGGAAAAAGTTCCTAACTGTCAGGGTGGTTAAACACTGGAACAAATTGCCTAGGGAGGTTGTGGAATCTCCATCTCTGGAGATATTTCAGAGTAGGTTAGATAAATGTCTATCAGGGATGGTCGAGACAGTATTTGGTCCTGCCATGTGGGCAGGGGACTGGACTCGATGACCTCTCGAGGTCCCTTCCAGTCCTAGAATCTATGAATCTATGAAAGTCCTCTTCCTGTCCCAAATCATTAAATAACCAAAGGAATAAATTTGAGGCCATGGGGGTCAATCGGCTGGTAGAGGTTCTATGAGCAGAACCAGGACATGCTTTGCCAGGTGGATTATTGACTCGAAATTATTCACTTGGCTCTGGTTCTTGGTATGTCGTGCGTATGGGTAAGAGAGGAGGATGGGCCCATGGACAGGGCATTGTCCTAGGACTTGGAGTTGCTGCTCTGCCACAGACATCCTGTTTGAACATGGGCAAGTCACTTTGCCTCTCTACCTCAGCTCCCCATCTATACAATACCGTACCTGACCGGGGGGTTGTGAGGAGACAGACATCAAAGTTGGGCTGGTTGAAGAAACTCTGTCAAAACTCTTCTTCGATGGAAAATTGGGTTTTCAAATCAACGTGTTTTTTTGGTGAAAAGTGTCTGCTCTTTGTGAAAAATGTCAGGTTTTTTGTCAATCTGGCTGAACACAGAACGTCGGTAACTGAAATATATTGCTTTTCGGACAAAAACTTTTGGTTTTCATTCAAAAAATTTCTGCCGAGGAAAACAAACAAACTTGGTACCAGCTCTCTGTTCAAGACAGTGAGGGGCTCCGGGGTGATGATGAGGGGGCCAGATAAGGATCTTCGGTGAGTTGGTATTTGACTGCCCTTGTCTGTGGGGAGCATTTGCTCTTTGCTTTCTGAAATGAATAAAAAGATAAAATAAAAGTTTAACGAAAGGAATGGGAACAAATGGGAACCTGAGCTTTTAAAAACAGCCTGTGATACACTGGAGGTTGGCCTAGAGCTAATCCCCCCTTCTGGTCTTAAACTCTATGAATCTATAAACATTCAGATTTTCCCTCCAAACACCCGAGTCTGCTCGGCATGTGCTCCCTTGTTGCCAGTCTCCCGTCTGTGACGTAGATAGGGTGACCAGACAGCAAGTGTGAAAAATCAGGACAGCGGGTGGGGAGGTAATAGGAGCCTATATAGGAAAAAGCCCCAAATATCAGGACTGTCCCTAAAATCAGGACACCTGGTCCCCTAGATGTAGAGCAGGGTTGAGTTGGTACAATGCACGGCTTTGTTCCCGAGCAAGCGTTGCAGCGGGGGACTGGACTGGAAGCTGGGATTCTAGCCCTGCCCTTGCTGCTCAACGCCTTGTGTCAGGTCATTTCCCTTCCCTGCGCTGCACTTTGCCCAGCTGTAAAATGGGGATATTCCCAGGTGGGCCGGGAAGCCTACTAACGCAGCAGTAGTAAGGTGATTTACGATCTTGGGGTGAACTGTGCCGTGTACGTTACAAAGTGGTACTGCAGTCCTGGCTTGTTAAAATGCCTCCTGCGGGAAGGGGGAAATCTCTCTTTTATTCTAGGAACTCAGCGCTGTTCAATGCAACTCACCCAGCTGGACCTGGAAACTGCCCATAGGAAAGGTGCAGTTTTACAGGGCCAGGTCTGTGGGCTGGGCCAGTGGAACGGCTCGTCTACACCTGATCAGCTCCGGCAAGGGGATGGTAAATTGGCTGCTTTGTGGATCCCGGGGATGGTTTATACCAGGGGTCGGCAACCTTTCAGAAGCGGTGTGCCGAGTCTTCATTTATTCACTGTAATTGAAGGTTTCGCATGCCAGTAATACATGTTAACGTTTTTAGAAGGTCTCTTTCTATAAGTCTATAATATATAACTAAACTATTGTTGTATGTAAAGTATGTCACGGAGTGTGGGGGAGTCAGGGCCCTGTACCCCCGGCTTCCTGCGATTCACCATGACTCTCAGCCAGCCAGTAAAGCAGAAGGTTTATTCAGACGACAGGAACACAGTCCAAGACAGGGCTTGCAGGCACAGACAACAGGATCCCCCTCAGTTAGGTCCATTTTGGGGTCCCTGGGCACCCCAGCCCTCTTGGGAGGTCAGAGCAATCTCTGCCTCCCAGCCATCTCTCCAGGCAGCTCCTGAAAACCCTCTCTTCAGCGACCCCTGCCACAGCCCTTTGTTCAGTTTCCCGGGCAAAGGTGTCACCTGGCCTCTAACCCCTTCCTAGGTTCTCACGTTACCTGCTCAGGTATTCTCCCTCGGTCAGTCTCCCATCCCCCAATGCAGACTATCCTAGCCACACTCCCCAGTCAGCATTCAAAGACCACAGTAAGAACAGTCCCAGTTCGTCACAAAGTAAACAAGGTTTTTAAAATGTTTAAGACGCTTCATTTAAAATTAAATTAAAATGCAGAGCCCCCCGGACCGGCGGCCAGGACCCGGGCAGTGTGAGTGCCACTGAAAATCAGCTCGCGTGCCGCCTTTGGCACCAGTGCCATAGGTTGCCTACCCTGGTTTATACTTTCCTATGACACGGGGGTTTTATGAGCAGAGCAGGGCAAATACCCACGTGAGCTCCACATCCAGGCAGAACAAACTGTTCTCTAATTTTGAATAGGGCACTCAGCAAGCCCCAGGCCAACATTCATTTGCAGAAGTTAGGAACATAGGAACTGCCAGACTGGATCAAACCCCGGGTCCATGTAGTCGAGTGTCCTGTCTCTGGCAGTGACCGGCACCAGAGACATCAGAGGAAAGCACATTAAACCCTGCAGTTATGGGATAACCTGCCGTGGGAAAGTTTCTTTGTATTACCCATCAGCTCGGGGCTCACTCAGGCTTAAGGCTAAGATTATGTCACAGAAGTCACAGATTCAGTGACTTCCAGAGACCTCTGTGACATTTTCCACTTCAGTCCCCGGGGCGATGGGGCTGGAGCTGTCAGCTGGCAGGGCCCCAGAGCTCTCAGCCATCACGGCTGATGGGGGGACCCCGCAGCTCCCAGCTGTTGGCCCCAGAACTCCAAGCCGTGGCAGGGGGCCCCTACAGCTCTGAGCTGCCATGGGTGGTGGGGGGCACCCCGGCACTCTCAGCCACGGTGAGCAGTGGGGGGACATAGGATCCGTGCTGGAACCTCCCCTCTTCATTTTTGTCAGGGTTATTTTTAGTAAAAGTCCAGGACAGATCATGAGCTTCCATGAATTTTTGTTTATTGCCCGTGACCTGTCTGTGACTTTTACTAAAAATAACCATGACAAAATCTTAACCGTCCTCATGCTTTCTGGCCCCATTCGGAATATTTCAGAACGTTGCAAACTGTTAGCGGGTGATTCTCAGCGTGACAAACGGGTGAAACTGGAGAAGCAATGATTTGCTCTGACCTAGTTTTCTGGTTTAGATTCCTTAATAGCTGCAGGTGATTTCTTAGATCCCAAGGCCAGAAGGGACCACTGTGGTCAACTAGTCTGACCTCCTGCATAACACAGCCCAGAGGACAGCCCCCAAATCATTCTTAGCCCATATCTTATAGGAAAAACAGCCAGTCTTGATTTGAGATCCTCCGCTCAAAGGGGGAAGGCCGAGGATTAATAACACTATTTTTCTGTGGGGCCGCCAAATATATATACAGCAGAACTGGTCAGCGTTTTTTTGACAACATGTTTTTCTCTCTTTCTCTCTCAAAAAAAGGCAGATTTTTTTAAATGGAAACTTTTTGTGGCAAAAGGTCAGTTCTGATGCATTTCTCGTTTTGAAATGGCTGCAATGTCCCAGTTTGACATTTTCAAAATGAAAAAAATTCAGGGGTATTTTGTTCAAAATAGAGTTTTATTTCGAAATGGAAGTCGTTTTTAGAAAAAAAATTTTAAAACAGTTTTAAAAGGTCAAAACCGAAATAAGTTGTTTGTAGTGTTGGGGTAGCCGTGTGGGTCCCAGGATATTAGAGAGACAAGGTGGGTGAGATCAGATCTTTATCTAGTGGTGAGAGAGACAAGATTTCGAGCCGCACAGAGCTCATCAGATCTGGGAAACGTACTCAGAGCGTCACCGCTAAATACAAGATGGAACAGATTCTTTAGCATAAGGGTTAACATATTTCAAGGGTGAAATGGCCCATTAACACCCCTCCAGTCATAGGGAGGAAAGGAAGGGGAAGAAAAGGAAGGAAGAGAGGAAAAGAAGGAGAGAGGGGAAAAAGGAGGCGGCTTGGGGTGGCTATGAGTGGGTTATAGAGCCATAAATCCAGTGTCTCTGGTCAGTCCATGATTTTTAGTGTCTAACCAAGTAATGAATTCAAGCTCCCAGGCTCGTCTTTTGAAAGTATTGTGCAGGTTTCCTTTGAGGATGAGGACGGATAGGTCAGATATAGAGGGATCGCTTTGGAAAAAGTGCTCCCGACAGGTTATGTCATGTGGTGCTTTTGTCTTTCATCATTTTCCTGTGTGCGTTCACATTTCACATTTTCAGCTTAGAAAACCGTCGCCTGCTCAGCTCTAATATTCAGCTCCACCAATCACCCAAAGGCAGCTGCCTCTGGGGTGGAAGGCAGCAGCTGTCGAACGGCACACAGCAACACCATGTCGCAGTTTAGGATGGGGAGTGAGGAAGAACCCGGTATCCAGCCAAACCTGCAGTGGGCAGTTTAAGATGGTAGAATATACGTACTGTGCCTCCAATGTAATGCAGTCAAGACACTGGGGCTGTTGGGATAGCCTTGCGATCTCTTTAATGGCCACACACAGGTGGGAGGGACCTCAGCTTTAAGATTGACAGGGTAATGGTCACTGTATTGTTTCAATATTGTTTTATTGCGGGGGTGGGCGGAAGAAGGAAGGGAAAGTTCAGGGGAGCTCCCATTTCTCTTCTGCTTGTAGTCTTGTGGCTCTGGCCTGAGCCATCCCCTCTGTAGGGCATGAGCCCATGGCCTCCTCACTGCCCCAGCTAGGGCTGCAGTGATCTGCCCTGGGACCGTATCAGCTCCTGCCTGCATGGTGATGCTGTATGCAGAGCTGCCAAGTGACGGGGCTGGGTCCTATTGCCGGAACTGACTCCAGCCTCCTTAGTGAAATTCCAGTTTTGTGCCAGCCCGATGTACCATACTGCACTGTGGCTCTCTTCACTGACCCAGTGCAGCCCCACCTCAGCCCCGCCACCCCTCTGCCCCCGGCCATAACTGACTTTTCCTTTTAAGAATGTAGGAACTGGGGAAAGACCAATGGTCCGTGAGTTTGGGCTTCCGTCTCCAACGGTGGCCAGTGCTGGGTGCGTCAGAGAGTGGGGTACCCATCCCGTCTCCTGCTGCCAAGGGTTCCTTGTTGTGCTGGGTTATGTCATGGAGGATCTTCCTGACCCCAGTTTCTCATCGGTGCCCTGGAGCCTACAGGTTGACGGGCCTTTTTCTCTGGAGTCACAGCAGATGCTCCTCTCATTCATACAAGTGCCCTTGGAACTGCATGTATGACCAATCTGGTGGTTTCTGTGGCGCCATGATTGCCTCCCTCACCCCAAGGAAAAGCAGCGATGGAGGAGAAATCTCAGACTTCTCCCCCTCCCAAGGTACAGGCTGCCCAGTTGCCTCCCCTGCCTGCACCTGCGCCCAGCACCTACCCCCGTGCCAGCTCTGTGTCTGACACCCATTCCCTGGCTGGCACCGACGGGGCGGATCTGTACTGATCGGGGCTCCTGCGACCAGTAGCTGCCACGTGCCCCGCCCTTAAAGAGTCAGCGTTTAAGGTCGGAAGGAACCACCAGATCTAGTCTGTTCCCTGTAGATCACAGGCCATCAACACCACTCAGTGCCCGCACACCAAGCCCAACCACCAGAATTAGACCGAAGTATCACGGTCCTCAGGAGACTGAAGGAGGCAGAGACCAGAGGCAGAGACCAGAAGGGCAGGTCCTTCCTCACCACAGAGAGGAGAGCTCTAGGGGTAGGACATCTCTGAGGGCCGCTGTGAGGTGATACCTGTTTCTCTTATGGCCTACCTGGCACCCACCTGCTTACGCCATGTTCACACAGTCTAAGAAAGGGAGCAGAGTTGCCACAGGGCCATAAGACCACTCCCTTCTTCAGACAGGCTGTCCCCCCATACTTGATCTCAGGGGGCTCAGCCGGGCCTGAGGTCTTTTCCTATGCAGTGGCGGTGAGTTCTGCAGGTTAATTTATACATTGCATTAATGAAACCAACCAAACTCTTCCCCTCCCACCCCACAGCTCCTACCCCTTCTTCTTCGCCACGGCTGGGGCGCTTCTGAGTTGCTTTCATTGTTTCCTCGCGTCCCCGTTGTTTTCTCCGGGCTCGGCAGAGGCAGCTGTACCATTAAACCAGCCGCTTGAATTTCCCCCCTTCCCTCAAAGTAATTTTTTCTCACTTCCGCACAGCGTGTGGAGTGAATTTTAGCACCCGTAAACAGTTTGCGCTGCTGGCTCCCGGCTAATTGACTCTGACAGTTAGTGCAGTCAGCAGCTGAATGGTGTCACTGGGAATTAGACAGCCGTGATAGACTGCCAAGAGCAAATTACTTTGTCACTTCTCAGCTGACTCTGAAATGTGGGGCTTTTTTCCCCCCTTCTTCTTTTTACTTTTGATTTTTTGTTTTTTAGGATTTTTTTTTTTTTTGGCGTATGCGTTTGAAGCCCAGATAAACTGCACTTGATTTGTTTAAGGATCATTTTCTGTTGAAGACAACCTGGCACGTTGGGAATGAACCCCCTCAGTTCTGTTTATGAAGCAGCTTCTGGATGTGCTCTTTTAAAGAGGACCCTAGGGTACTGCAGGCAAGTGAATCTGAAAGTGAAGTGCACACAGGAAAGGCGATTATACACCACTCCTGTGGTTGACACACATTTCCATCTATGTACAGTATCCCTCTACCTACAGGATCTATCATTTGCCTGTCTACAGCATGTATCTATCACTCCTCTATCCACCTACAGCATGTATCTATCACTCCTCTATCCACCTACAACATGTATCTATTTGCCTGTTCATCTGACACGTTTCTTTTGCTGTACACTATCTCTCTGTTGCATCCATTTGCCGGCTGTATGTAGCTAGCTATCAATCATCCAACGATGGTATCTATCTTATATTTGCTCAGCCCTCTTGCTATCTCCCGACCTATCTCCCAGCCCACGCTTCTGTCTACCGCCTCGTCTGTCTGCCTGACCTTCTGTTTTTCAGTCCGTTTGCCCACCCACGAGTCTGTCAGTCTGTACAGGGCTCCACCGGGTGACTGGTGAGTGGTCGGTTCACCTGAGGAAGGGGCTCAGATCCTTCTTGGATCTTCAAAGGTAGAAATACTTTTGAGGATGTGGGCTAGGGGTCACAGCTCTGCTTTTTATGTGCCTGGATCCCATGTGGTCAGCCTAGGGGCATGTAGGGAATGGGGAATCACGTAGTCCAAGTCACAGTTTTGCCCTAAGTAAACACCGGGGACAGATCTATTCAGAGATTCTAAAGCCAGAAGGTCCATTGTGATTGTCTCATCTGATCTCCTTCCCAAAGCAGGCCACAGGATGTCTCTGAATTCATTCCTGCATGCAGGAGAGCAGAGCGTTCAGAAAAACATCCCACCTTGATTTAAACATGGCCAGTGATTACGGTGACCAGATGTCCTGATTTTACAGGGACAGTCCTGATTTTTGGGTCTTTTTCTTATATAGGCTCCTATTACCCTCCACTCCTGTCCCAATTTTTCACATTTGCTGTCTGGTCACACTACCAGTGATGGAGAATCCACCATGACCTTGTTCCAATGGTTAATGACCCTCACTGTTAAAAATGTTTGCCTTATTTCTAGTCTGAATTGGTCTAGCTTCAACTTCCAGCCGTTGGAGCTTGTTAAGCCTTTGTCTAAAAGACCGAGGTGCCCTTTTATTGAATGCCTCCATGCAGGTGCTTATAGACTGTGATCAAATCACCCCTTAACCTTCTCTTTGTTAAGTTAAACAGCTCGAGCGCCGTATCCTGCCCCATAAGGCATTGAGTTCCCAGGAGCTGGTTTTTGCCTTAGAGCAGCGGTTCTCAAACTGGGGGTTGGGACCCCAAAGTGGGTCGCGACCCCGTTTTAATGCAGTCGCCAGGGCTGGTGTTAGGATATGTCTACACTATGAAATTAGGTCGAATTTATAGAAGCGGGTTTTATAGAAATCGGTTTTATACAGTCGATTGTGTGTGTCTCCACATAAAATGCTCTAAGTGCATTAAGTTGGCGGACCGCGTCCACAGTGCCGAGGCTAGCGTCGACTTCCGGAGCGTTGCACTGTGGGTAGCTATCCCACAGTTCCCGCAATCTCCGCCGCCTATTGGAATTCTGGGTTGAGATCCCAATGCCTGATGATGCAAAAACAGTGTCGCGGGGGGTTCTGGGTACATGTCGTCAGGCCCCTCCCCCTCCGTCAGAGCAACAGCGGACAATCGATTCGCGCCTTTTTACCTGGGTTACCTGTGCAGACAACATACCACGGCAAGCATGGAGCCTGCTCAGCTCACCATCACCATATGTCATCTGGGTGCCGGCAGACGTGGTACTGCATTGCTACACAGCAGCAGCTAATTGCCTTTTGGCAGTAGACGGTGCAGTATGACTGGTAGCCGTCATCGGCTATCTGGGTGCTGGCAGACGTGGGGCTGCATTGCTACACAGCAGCAGCTCCTTGCCTTTTGGCAGTGGATGGTGTATTACGACTGGTATCCGTCATCGTCGTACTCAGTGAGTTCAATCAGAGGCACCTGGGCAGACATGTTTGTCTCCTGGCCTATTGAACCGTCTTGACGATGATGGCTAGCAGTCGTAGTACATCATTTTCTGCCAAGCACCCAGAAGATGCCGAGGGCTATCAGTCATGCTGCACCGTCTGCTGCCAGCTTAAGATGTAAAAAATAGATGGACCAGATTTGTTCTGTATTCATTTGCTTCCCCCTCCCTCCGTGAAATCAACGGCCTGCTAAACCCAGGGTTTTGAGTTCAATCTTTGGGGGGGCCCATTCTGTGTGACAGTTGTTTGTGTTTCTCCTTGAGGCACAGCCACCTTTGTTGATTTTAATTCCCTGTACCTGTACGTCATGTCATCACTCGCTCCTCCCTCCATCAGACAATAGTTTCGCGACTTTTTTCAGCCCAGACGCCATAGCACTGGGATCATGGAGCCCGCTCAGATCACCGCGGCAATTATGAGCACTATGAACACCATGCGCATTGTCCTGGAGTATATGCAGAGCCAGAACTTGCCAAAACAAAACCAGGCAAGGAGGCGATTGCAGCGCGGCGACGAGAGTGATAAGGAAATTGACATGGACATAGACCTCTCACAAAGTACAGGCCCCAGCAATGTGCAAATCATGGTGTTACTGGGGCAGGTTCATGGTGTGGAACACCAATTCTGGGCCCGGGAAACAAGCACAGACTGGTGGGACCTCATCGTGTTGCAGGTGTGGGACGATTCCCAGTGGCTGCAAAACTTTTGCATGCGTAAGGGCACTTTCATGGAACTTTGTGACTTGCTTTCCCCTGCCCTGAAGCACCAGAATACCAGGATGAGAGCAGCCCTCACAGTTGAGAAGCGAGTGGCGATAGCCCTGTGGAAGCTTGCAACGCCAGACAGCTACCGGTCAGTCAGGAATCAATTTGGAGTGGGCAAATCTACGGTGGGGGTTGCTGTGATCCAAGTAGCCAACACAATCAAAGACCTGCTGATATCAAGGGTAGTGACTCTGAGAAACGTGCTGGTCATAGTGGATGGCTTTGCTGCAATGGGATTCCCAAACTGTGGTGGGACGATAGACGGAACCCATATCCCTATCTTGTCACTGGAGCAGCAAGCCACCGAGTACATAAACCGCAAGGGGTACTTTTCAATGCTGCTGCAAGCCCTGGTGAATCACAAGGGACGTTTCACTAACATCAACGTGGGATGGCCGGGAAAGGTATATGATGCTCGTGTCTTCAGGAATTCTGGTCTGTTTCAAAAGCTGGAGGAAGGGACTTTCTTCCCGGACCAGAAAATAACCATTGGGGATGTTGAAATGCCTACCGTGATCCTTGGGGACCCCTTAATGCCATGGCTCATGAAGCCGTACACAGGCAGCCTGGACAGGAGTAAGGAGCTGTTCAATTATAGGCTGAGCAAGTGCCGAATGGTGGTGGAATGTGCATTTGGACGTTTAAAAGCGCGCTGGCGCAGCTTACTGACTCGGATAGACCTCAGCGAAGCCAATATTCCAATTGTTATTGCTGCTTGCTGTGCGCTCCACAATATCTGTGAGAGTAAGGGGGAGACATTTATGGTGGGGTGGGAGGTTGAGGCAAATCGCCTGGCTGCTGATTACGTGCAGCCAGACACCGGGGCAGTTAGAAGAGTACAGCAGGGTGCGGTGCGCATCAGAGAAGCTTTGAAAACGAGTTTTGTGACTGGCCAGGCTACGGTGTGAAACTTCTGTTTGTTTCTCCTTGATGAACCCTCCCACTCCCCCCCGCCCGGTTCACTCTACTTCCCTGTAAGCTAACCACCCTCCCCTCCCCTCTTCGAGCACCACTTGCATAGGCAATAAAGTCATTGTTACTTCACATTCATGCATTCTTTATTAATTCATCACACAACTAGGGGGATAACTGCCAAGGTAGCCCGGGAGGGGTGGGGGAGGAGGGAAGGACAAGGACACACTGCAGTTTAAAACTTTAAAACTTTAACTCTTATTGAAGGCCAGCCTTCTGATGCTTGGGCAATCATCTGGGGTGGAGTGGCTGGGTGGCCGGAGGCCCCCCCCGCATGTTCTTGGGCGTCTGGGTGAGGAGGCTATGGAACTTGGGGAAGGCTGTTGGTTACACAGGGGCTGTAGCGGCAGTCTCTGCTCCTGCTGCCTTTCCTGCAACTCAACCATACGCTGGAGCATATCAGTTTGATGCTCCAGCAGCCGGAGCATCGACTCTTGCCTTCTGTCTGCAAGCTGATGCCACCTATCATCTTCAGCCCGCAACTTGCTCTGTTCATCCTGCGATTCAGCCCGCCACCTCTCCTCTCGTTCATATTGTGCTTTTTTGCACTCTGACATTGACTGCCTCCACGCATTCTGCTGTGCTCTGTCAGCGTGGGAGGACATCTGGAGCTCCGAGAACATATAAACCCGAGTCCGCTGTTTTCTCCTTCTAATCTTCACTAGCCTCTGTGAAGGAGAAACATTTGCAGCTGGTGGAGGAGAAGGGAGAGATGATTAAAAAAGACACATTTTAGAGAACAATGGGAACACTCTTTCACGTTAAATTTTGCTGTTCACATTACACAGCACATGTGCTTTCGTTACAAGGTTGCATTTTTCCTCTTATATTGAGGGCCTGACGGTTTGGTGTGATAGATCACTCACGCAGTGCCAGGCAACAGAATTCGGCTTACAGGCAGCCATGGTAAGCCATAGTCTTTTGGCTTTTTTAACCTTCATAACATGTGGAAATGGTTTCAAACAGCAGCGCCCTCATTTCCCATACCAAGGACCCGTTGGGTTGGCCATTTAAAATGGGTTTGCAATGTAAAAGGAGGGGCTGCGGTTTCCGGGTTAACATGCAGCACAAACCCAACTCCCCTCCCCCCCCGCCCCCCCCACACACCCAATTCTCTGGGATGATCACTTCACCCCTCCCCCTCACCGCGTGGCTAACAGCGGGGAACATTTCTGTTCAGCCGAGCAGGAATGGGCACCTCTGAATGTCCCCTTAATAAAATCACCTCATTTCAACCAGGTCACCATGAATGATATCACTCTCCTGAGGATAACAAAGAGAGATAAGGAATGGATGTTGTCTGCATGCCAGCAAACACCGGGACCATACACTGCCATGCTTTGTTATGCAATGATTCCAGACTACGTGCTACTGGCCTGGCATGGTAAAGTGTCCTACCATGGCGGATGGGATAAGGCAACCCTCCCCAGAAACCTTTTGCAAAGGCTTTGGGAGTACATGAAGGAGAGCTTTCTGGAGATGTCCCTGGAGGATTTCCACTCCATCCCCATACACGTTAACAGACTTTTCCAGTAGCTATACTGGCCGCGATTGCCGGGGCAAATTAATTATTAATCATTAAACACGCTTGCTTTTAAACCATGTGTAATATTTACAAAGGTACACTCACCAGAGGTCCCTTGTGTGCCCTCAGGGTCTGGGAGCACTCCTTGGGTGAGTTCGGGGGTTACTGGTTCCAGGTCCAGGGTGATAAACATATCCTGGCTGTTGGGGAAACCAGTTTCTCCGCTTCCTTGCTGTGAGCTATCTTCATTGTCTTCATCATCATCATCATCTTCCGCATACCCCGAACCTGCTTCCCTGTTGCGTGATTCTCCATTGATGGAGTCAAAGCACATGGTTGGGGTAGTGGTGGCTGCACCCCCTAGCATGGCATGCAGCTCTGCGTAGAAGCAGCATGTTTGCGGCTCTGCCCCAGACCTTCCGTTTGCCTCTCTGGCTTTGTGGTAGGCTTGCCTTAGCTCCTTAATTTTCATGCAGCACTGCTGTGTGTCACTGTTATGGCCTCTGTCCTTCATGGCCTTTGAGACTTTTTCTAATATTTTGCCATTTCGTTTACTGCTACGGAGTTCAGCTAGCACCGATTCGTCTCCCCATATGGCGAGCAGATCCCGTACCTCCCGTTCAGTCCATGCTGGAGCTCTTTTGCGATCCTGGGACTCCATCATGGTTACCTGTGCTGATGAGCTCTGCGTGGTCACCTGTGTTCTCCACGCTGGGCAAACAGGAAATGAAATTCAAAAGTTCGTGGGGCCTTTCCTGTCTACCTGGTCAGTGCATCTGAGTTGAGAGCGCTGTCCAGAGCGGTCACAATGAAGCACTGTGGGATAGCTCCCGGAGGCCAATAACGTCGAATTCCATCCACACTACCCCAAATCCGACCTGCAATTCCGATTTTAGCGCTAATCCCCTTGTCGGAGGTGGAGTAAAGAAACCAGTTTAAAGGGTCCTTTACGTCGAAAGAAAGGGCTTCGTTGTGTGGACGTGTCCAGGCTTAATTCGATTTAACGCTGCTAAAGTCGACCTAAACTCGTAGTGTAGACCAGGCCTTAGACTGGCGGGAGCCCGGGGCCAAGGCCAAAGCCCAAGCCCGACCCCCACCACTTGGGGCTCAGGCTTTGGTTTCAGCCGGGGGTGGTGGGGCTCAAGTTACAGGCCCCACGCCCAGGGATGAAGCCCTTGGGCTTCAGTTTTGGACCCCCACCCGGGGTGGCAGCGTTTGGGCAGGCTCAGGCCTCGGTCCCCCTCCTGGGGTTGTCAGAAGGGGGTTGCAGTGCAGGGAAGTTTGAGAGCCCCCGCCTTAGAGCCACATTTCAAATGAATTAGGACAGGTTAGAAACACCTCCTTGCCATGCCCTAACCCTCTCGGTGTGTGTGTGTGCGCGTGTGTGTGCGCGTGTGTGTGCAAATGTGGGTTGTGCATCCACAGCTTGGAGCACCTACCTTTGAACACGTGTCCCTAAAATTGCTGCCTGCCCAGGGGGACTGATATTGAATGCAGCAGCTGCCCGGTTAGGAGTGTGGTCTAATGGTTAGAGGAGGGAATTGGGAGTCAGTAAATGGCAGAAGTGGTGTGAATGGTGAATTGTGGGCTAGTAGCATTTAGCAGCCGCTTGACACAGGCATGAGAGAGAGGAGAACTAGCCCAGTGTTTCTGCGTAAGTCGTAAATAAACAGTTGCCCTTGTTGCTGAGAGTTTATATTTTCTAGCAGGTGGAGTAGGATGTTTATTGTTGCCTTGTTTCTAAACTAGCTCTCTATGTTCTGATCATTTTAAAGGCATCGCAGGGAAAATGTCCTCCCAAAGGCATTGTCTAGACTAGGATTTAAAGGTGCCTTTGGGGATTGCATTAGCTAGCTTGATCTAACGCTCTCCCGTGTTCTAGACAAGGAAAGTTGTACCAGGTGCAACGCTGGTTGAGTTAGCGGGTGCCCCTATGCTTTCAAACGGCTCATCTTAGCAGGTGCTGAAGTACAAATTACCTTGTCTAGCGTTCTGGAAAAGCGTCCGCTCACTCGAGCTAGCTAGCGCAATCTGGTTCATGTTGCCACCACGCAGGTTTTTGCACCAGCCTCGTAAAGTTTGGTGTCTTTCTAGAAGCCCCAGTAGCTGGAGTCATGTCATATGGGGAGAATGTCATTTAAACAGAGCAACTTTCTAGCATTCCTGGTTAGATCCCTGGATTTTTAGGCCAAGTCATCTAGCTTGACCTCCTGTATATCACAGGCCACCAACCCCACCCGGCACCCACTCACCAAACCCAACGACCAGAATTAGACCAAAGTATTACACCCTCGGGAGACTGACCTATTGTGTGCTGCTGGCAGAGCACAAGGTGCACCGATGCATGAGGCCCCTGCAGTGACCGGGAACTGAGTAAGTGAGATATGCTGCAGAGAGAAGCTTGAAAATGGGACCTGAGTGGCCCCTCAAAGGCTCCGAAACTAGAAGAAAAATAAAAAGAACCCAAGATGGATCATTATTTATTATCATGGGTATTGCAGTCACACCTGGGAGCCCAGTCATGGACCAGGGCCCTGTGGCTCTAAGTGCTGGACAAACACATTTTTAAAGAAAAACCCCTCAGGATTGCTAAGCCAGTCCCGTGATTTTTGTGGCCGTGGTTTGAGAGTTTTTTGACCGCTTGGGGTTGGAAAAGCTGCTCCCATTCCCCCTGTGAATAATACCACATTCAACGAAGTCTAACCCTCCAGGGGCTTCCTGTCCCTGTAGGAAATGCTGCCCATTTCCAGACACCCGGAGGCCAGGATCCATTCTGGCACATGACCGGAACGTGAAGCGTCAAGAGGCAAGAGACGTGTTACAGTAGGGCCACCCCCATTCCCAAGGCGCAGGGGCAGAAACACCACCTATAGACAGCGCTGATATGCAGGAAGTCAGTGGCCCTCTCCCTGCCTCTCCTTCCCCTCCTCCATGCAATAAACCTGAGTGTATTTAATCCTCAAAGTGCCTGAGCCCTTCTCCTGCCAGCCCCTGGCTCAGACACAAGCCGTGCATCAGCCGTAAGTAGCAATTCCTTTCAGAGACACAAATAAATAGATTGAACTGTGGGGCCTTCCCATCTCCTGGGGAGGGAGAGTGTGTGTGTAGGCAGGGCCGCCCAGAGGTGGGGGCAAGTGGGACAATTTGCCCCAGGCCCTGGACCCCGCAGGGGCCCCGTGAGCCCTGGCCCAGCGGCGGTCCGGGTCTTCGGCGGCATTTCGGCGGCGGGGGCCCTTCAGTGCTGCCGAAGATGCGGAGCGACTGAAGGCATTTCGCCGCCNTATAACTTCCTCTGTTCATGATTGTGTTTCTCAGACACGGGTCATAGAGAAGCCACCATGCTTTTGTTGCTCATTAGCATGTATGATTCTTTTCCTGGGAGGTTGCTGCGGAGTTTGATTGCTCTTAATTTCCATTTTGTAGCTAACAGCACATAATGACAGAAGGGGGCAGGCTTCTTTCAATAGTATATATTTGGCTGCAGAAGCTGGGTAACTGTACTGATTGCCAATAACAAACAAAATAGTCAAATGAGTACATGATGTGCAGAAAGGGTGATGTTGAGTCATCTATATACATCAGGACACCCAGGGCCACCTGGTGGCGGGGGCAAGTGGGTCAATTTGCCCCAGGCCTTCAGTGCTGCCGGAGCCGCGGAGCGACTGAAGGCCCCCCCGCCGCCGAAATGCCGCCGAAGACCCGGACCGCCACCGGGTGAGTACAAGCGCCGTAGCTCCCCCGCTTTGCCCCAGGCCCCCTGAATCCTCTGGGCGGCCCTGCGTGTGGGGGAGTGGGGGCAGATGTGAGCAGGGCCTGGGGGGCTGCTGAATTGTGTCCGGCCCTATTGATGCTCCAGCGAAGGGTAGCTCCAGAGGGAAGGGTCTGTCCTGCTCAGCTTCCGCTTTGTTCCTTCCCGGGATCTCGCCCTGTTGGTGCAAGAGGTTTCTTCTCCAGAGCTGGTGCTGCCGTCCCCTAACGTAACAGTCCCAGCCCACCTGTGCATCGCATCTTTTCTACAGGGACCGTTAATTTCCTGGGGGATTTTCCCCCCAGGTTGGTTGTTGGGAAAAATTGTTGCAGTTCACTGGCACAGCGCCTCTAACCCGGGCAATCCAGCAGGGTAGGTTGTCTACGAACAAGCAGCATAATTACCTGGAATGGCAACGTGGCCTGAAAACCACAGCAACTCGTTACAAGAGGGATGGTTAAAATGCTTCCATCGGCTCCTCTGGCACAGCCACTATCACGAGGTTCGATATGGAGGAGGCGGTGTCTGCAGAGACTACAGGTCCCAGCATGCAATGCTCCAGCCACTCCAGATCAGATCAAGGTGGAGCATTGCCTGCTGGGAGCTGTAGTCCCAGAGGACTGCACCTTCTTATTATGATATGATATGAGGAGGTCTATAAAATCATGACTGGTGTAGAGAAAGTAGATAAGGAAGTGTTGCTTACTACTTTTCATCACACAAGAACTAGGGGTCACCCAATGAAATGAATAGGCATCAGGTTTAAAACAAACAAAAGGAAGTATTTCTTCGCACAGTCGACCTGTGGAACTCATTGCCAGAGGATGTTGTGAAGGCCAAGACCATAACAGGGTTCAAAAAAGAGCTAGATAAATTCATGGAGGATAGGTCCATCAATGGCTATTAGCTAGGATGAGCAGGTTTGGTGTCCCTAGGCTCTGTTTGCCAGAAGCTGGGAATGGGCAACAGGGGATGGATCACTTGATGATTTCCTGTTCTGTTCATTCCTTCTGGGGCACCTGGCACTGGCCACTGTCGGCAGACAGGATTCTGGGCTAGATGGACCTTTGGTCTGACCCAGTAGGGCCGTTCTTATGTTCTTATTCAAAAGGAGAGTGGCTGCAATTTGTGCTTTTTAAAAAAATGCAAATTAGCATGACACTTAGGTTCCTAGCAACCACACTGGTCACTGTTTGGGCGCCTCTAGATCAGGGTAAGTGTCAAGCACAGGATGGAAGGTCTAAGATGCACTAATGCCTCCCTAGTGGAAACCCCAGTTGACTCCGTTGGACTCGTTTGGCAGGCCCGTCATGTCCATAGCAGCTCTGATGTCACTGGCGGTCCAGTACGCTCAGGAACCAATAGATGACTGCACCATTGCTCTGCCCAAACCGGTGGACCTCTGCTGTCTAGAATCTAGCTGGCTGACTGAAACCCACTGCAATTTTTCACTTGGAGTGTCTGGCTGGGACTCAGAACAGCTCTGCAATGAAACCACCCTATTCTCCTGACATGTCACCCTCTCTTCCTCCTCTCTGCTGGCCTCCAAAGGTGTGTCTGACAGGTGTCAGGGTTCGTGGGAGCGCTGAGCAGCAGAGATGTTGGCACAGGTCTCCTTGTTGCTACTAGAGCTGTCGTCTCCTCCTGAAGGAGGAGAATTTGACAGGCCGATCGGGAGTCTGCTGGTGATGGTGGAAAGGAAAGGAAATCCTGGGGTATCCTCACGAGACTCACTGGGCAGGTGGGATGGAGCATTTTGTGGCTGTACACCCAGTCGTCCCCAAACTTTTTACCTCACGCCCCCTCTTACCCCTGTCCGTGCTCCTCACCCCCCCCCCCCAGACTTGGAGTGGGGCTGCGGCTCCGGGAGGGGAAGGACAGGGACAGAGGTAAGGGGGCCGAGGCTGGGGCCACAGCTGGGGGTGGAGGTAGGAGCACAGCGGAGGCCGGGGGCCAAGGCCAGCAGCCAGGACCCTGGGTGGGAATTTAGCAGCTGCGGCCGAGAGTGGAGCTCTGGGTGCAGGGCTGAGAGCCGGGATCCTGGCCGTGGGGCCAGCAGCACTAGTCTTTGACGAGGTCAGATGCAAAATCCCAGTCCGCTCTGGCGAGTGGGCCATAAAGGGCCCAGTTAAGGACAAAGAGTGACTTGTCAAATGCAGCCTCCAGTGTGGGGTGCCTTGTGTTTTCAGGTGTCCAGTTGGGAGACACTTTGGGCCTGATCCTCAGGGGCCTTGCACGTCTATAACTGTAGTGACAGTTAATGGGAGGTGTGGGTTCTCAGCACTTCAGATTGTGGGGCTCCAGGGGTCTTAAAGGTGGGCCTCCAAACCCTGAGGCACCCGGAACTGATTGGGAAAAGATGGCACTTAGCCCATAACCAGGAAAGACTCTGTTGTCAGTCCCAGAACATGAAGGCAGGCCAAGCTGTGACTACCAAGGGCTGTCATCTTTTCCTCAGTTCCAAGGCTACAGCTCAGACTGGGTTTATTGGGCTATGTGTTGGTTCTAGCCAGAAGGTTGTAGGTGTCTGGTTTTTTGCTCTGCTTTCCTACGGGGTTTATCAGCCGCGTCCCCAGCCAGAGCAGACTTAGATGCCTTAGCACCCAGACAAGCAGCAGCAGAAATGCCACCTCCTTCGGAGTCGAGAACCAGCTAGGAGGAAATTCCATGCAAAGGGAGGACGCCGGACAGGGCTGTCTTGCTGACGCTCATGGCGGGCCTCTGCTGACCTGTGTTGTCTGTCCCCACAATGCCCTTTCTCAGGGCTACTGCACGGCTTGCTTCATCCCGTCAGTGCCTCGTGACAGCGTTCATTTGGGGAGGTGAGGAGAACGTGACCGTGCTGTTCAGACAAGGACTCTCTTCTGGAAGGGAAGGAAATAGAAGGCCGAGGGTGACAGAGGCTGATCAAGCCAGGTCTGGAGAAGAAAGAGAGAGACCCCAGGCAACCTCCTGTGTCAGACCCACTCAAGGGGAACTGGCTATAAAGCTCTTGTGTTGAGTCTCCCCCCTTTGCTGGAGTCTTACAGAGGGGGAACTGACTCCTGCTGATTGGCTGTGGTAGGCACTGGGCGGGGCCTGTTAACTCCACCGTGTATATAAGGGAGTTGGGCCTGGCTCTTTGGTCACTCGGAAGCAGGGTTTGGCACAGGGAGGTCTCTGCAGGGATAGCCATGCTTAGTTTGAGGTTAGTATTTTAATTGAGTTACCACTAACCAACCCGTGGGAAAGGGGGTGAATTGGAACTAAAGACAGCGTGTGCTGATTCTGTTCAGGGCAGGGGGGTAAGGCACCTGCTAACACAAGGCATTTACAATACGCCCATCACCAGGGTGTTTAGGAACCTAGAACATATTGGTAAGAGCATCATTTTGGTCCACAAATTTAAGCCACCTCCCTGCTTGTTTGTCCTTTTTCTTTTATTCCATTTCCCCTCTGTTTTCTGTATCCTTTTTAAACGGTGAAATGCTCTAAATGCAAGGGCATTAGAAAGTTTTGCAAGAATTTTTGTGGTCAGAAATTCATGTATTTGCATTGGGAAATCTTGATTCTAAGAGTTATATTCATCCAATCATGGAACGGAAAAAGTCCCGTATGGTGGTGGTGGTGGGGTTTCTATTCCCAGCTCTGCCACTGACTTGCTGTGTGACTTTGGCCAAGTCACTACCCTCGTTCTGTGACTCAGTTTCCCCTCATTAAAATGGGGATAGTGATACCTGAAAGGAGGTGGTGAAGCTTAATTCGTTAGTGTTTGTAAAGTGCTTTGATAGTCTCAGATGGAAAAGTATTAACATTTGAATAGGGTGCCTCTGTGTGTGTGTGTGTGGGGGGGTGTTCTACATGGAATGGCTCCCTGCGATAGGAGTAGCATGGATGCTGTGATATCATTGCCTGCCAGCTGGGGTGAAACCGTGTGTGGCTGGTAAATAATCACACTCTGCTTTAGCGCTTCATGTTAGAGCATTTTCAACACACGGCCAAATTTTGCTCTTGCTCCCCTAATCCAGTCCCTTCTGTATTGACGGTGTTGCATTGGTGTCGCTCGGAGCAGCACGCAGCGCTAATAGCTTACATTTATGTATGGTAGCTACTGCCTTTCACCTCATCTGTGGGTGTGAGACTGTGCGTGAGGGAGTTTGTGAGATGGTGCGTTTGTATTTTTGGGTGGGAGGCGGTGGGGTGGATTTGGGGTGATGCTGTGTTTGGTTGTGTCAGGCTGCGTGGGAGAGCGTTTGTGAAGGGTGTGTGTGTAGATTGTGTGAGAACGTGCTCTGCTGTGTGTGTGTGCAGATGTTTGTGTGAGAACGTGCGCTGCTGTGTGTGTAGATGTTTGTGTGAGAACATGTGCTGCTCTGTGTGTGTGTGTGTGTGTGTAGATGTTTGTGAGAACATGCGCTGCTGTGTGTGTGTGCAGATGTTTGTGTGAGAACGTGTGTGTGTGTGCAGATGTTTGTGTGAGAACGTGTGCTGCTGTGTGTGTGTGTGTGTGCAGATGTTTGTGTGAGAATGTGTGCTGCTCTGTGTGTGTGTGTGCAGATGTTTGTGTGAGAACGTGCGCTGCTCTGTGTGTGTGTGTGCAGATATTTGTGTGAGAACTTGAGCTGCTGTGTGTGTGTGCGTGCGTGTGTGCGTGTGTATCCCAAACCCAGGTGGGAGGGCGGTCTCTCTGGAAGGTGCTGGAAGTCAGGGTGTTTGATGATGACAACACCACGTCTTGTTGAAGTGCCGTTGTTTGTGACCAGTGCCGGCTGTGAATGCTGCGCCCTGTGCATGGGGAAATGCCTTTTGCCAAAGGGGTGTGCAGGGGGAGAAGCAGCGGAGACCCAGGCAGGGTTGGCTCCCTTCCCCTGCCCTGCTCCCCCAGGCAACGCTGGGTGGTGGGTCTGGGCAGCGGGGAAGCAATGGGAGGGGAAGCCAAGGCAGAGAGAGGGCGACGGGGGAGGCTGACAGCTCGACGCACGTTTGCCAGCACAGCGCAGAGGCCTGTACGGTAATTACGAAGCCCTGTCAGGAGTGAGCCGGTGACAGGGACCTCGTTATGTGGCAGCTTCGCAGCGTCACACGCTTCTGCCATGCTGCCTGCAAAACAAAACACACGCACAACTCATTAGGCAGAAGACTCCCGTTCAGCAACGGGCGGGGGGGACTGGCGCCAGCCGCCGTGCACAGGCAAAGCACGGCGTATACACAGCCCCTGAACACCCACCCAGGTACAGTATACATCACCCAGACATTGTACATTCCACCCCCATCCAGACATTGTACTGTATACACCCCCGCACCCAAACCCTGTAAAGCACTCCCCAGCATCCCATCCAGACATCGGACAATACACTCCCATCCAGACACTGTACAGAATACACCCCCCCTGCAAACACTGTAAATCCCCCAAAGCCCCTATTCAGATATTGTACAGTATACACCCCCACATTCTAATGCTGTGCTCAACATCCCCCCCAAACACTGTGCAGTACCCCCCCATGTTATACAGTACAAACACCCCCATTGTACAGTGCTATACAGTGTACACCCACCCAACTCCTGTGCAGTATGTCCACTCACCCCAACCCCCACAAGCACTGTACAGCACACACACACACACCCACCCACACACACACACACACACACACACACCTGTTTCCCAAACCAGCAGAAGCCTCCCCACACAGGCAAATGCTCAGTGTATACGCAGTCTCACAACAACCAGCCAGACACTCTCCAGGACACGCACACTGACCCCCAGCCTCTGACAGGTGTGTACCTGCACCTCTCACTCACCACTACCCCCGTATGCGGGATGGTATCACCCCATCCCCAAACACACACACAAACTCAGAGAGGCATATGCGTCGCTCACGTGGGCACGTTCTGAACTCGGATGGACATTAAAGAGTGCCAGCGTCGCCACCCGCAAGCATTCCAAAATCACGAGTCGGGCGCTGAAAAATTATGAATGGCGTCAAAATCATGGCACATCATCGGCTTCAGTTCTCGTGTCATCACCTGACTCCTGGCATGGGGGCTTTAAGAAAACCACCCACAATCAGGAGACTTGTGATAAAATCACCAGTGAGCGCCACATGAGGTCCTAATAATGTACAGTACCCTAACAACCGGGTCCTAATGATCTTTCCAATCTGGAAGTATTTCCAAGCTGCTGACCATTGAAGAACATGAGAAGGGCCATACTGGGTCAGACCAAAGGTCCATCTAGCCCAGTATCCTGTCTTCCAACAGTGGCCAATGCCAGGTGCCCCGGAGGGAATGAACAGAACAGGTAACCATCAAGTGATCCATCCCCTGTCGCTCATTCCCAGCTTCTTTTCTTTAAATGGAGATAACCTATCTCCTAGGACTGGAAGGGACCTTGAAATGTCATCAAGTCCAGCCCCCTGCCTTCACTAGCAGGACCAAGTACTGATTTTGCCCTAGATCCCTAAGTGGCCCCCCTCAAGGATTGAACTCACAACCCTGAGTTTAGCAGGCCAATGCTCAAACCACTGAGCTATCCTTCCCCCAGCAAACATAAGCTAGGGACAGCATCTCTGCCCATCCTGGCTCATAGCCATTGATGGACCTATCCTCCATGAACTTATCTAGTTCTTTTTTGAACCCTGTTATAGTCTTGGCCTTCACAAAGTCCTTTGATAGAGAGTTGACTGTGCGTTGTGTGAAGAAATACTTCCTTTTGTTTGTTTTAAACCTGCTGCCTATTAATTTCATTTAGTGACCCCTAGTTCTTGTGTTATGAGAGAGAGTAAATAACATTTCCTTATTTACTTTCTCCACACCTCTATCATATATATCCCCCTTAGTTGTCTCTTTTTCGAACTGAAAAGTCCCAATCTTATTAATCTCTCCTCATATGGAAGCTGTTCCATACCCCTAATAATTTTTGTTGCTCTTTTCTGAACCTTTTCCAATTCCAATAAATCTTTTTTGAGATGAGGAGACCACATCTGCACACAATATTCAAGATGTGGGTGTACCATGGATTTATATAGAGGCAATAGGATATTTTCTGTCTTATTATCTATCCCTTTCTTAATGATTCCCAACATTCTGTTCACTTTTTTTTGACTACCACTGCACATTGAGTGGATGTTTTCAGAGAACTATTGACAATGGCGCCAAGATCTCTCTCAGGAGTGGTAACAGCTAATTTAGACCCCATCCTTTTATATGTATAGTTGGGATTATGTTTTCCAATGTGCATTACTTTGCATTTATCAACATTCAATTTCATCTGCCATTTTGTTGCCCAGTCACCCAGTTTTGTGAGATCCTTTTGTAGCTCTTTGCAGTCTGCCTGGGACTTAAGTATCTTGAGTAATTTTGTATCATCTGCAAATTTTGCCACCTCTTTCTGCCTCTCCATTGGCCAGAACTGGACAGGACGCACACACGCTCCCAGCATACAGACACCCAAATACAGTATGGGGCAGGGAATATTGTCTGTGTCTATAATGGTGGTGTCAGCTATACAATATTAACCTCTACTCCAGAGGTCCCCAAACTGTGAGATGCGCCCTCTTAGGGGGCACAGAGGAACGTTTGAGGGGGCGCGGCGGGGCCTGGCTCCCACAAGGGTGCGGGGAGGGAGCGCCACCCAGTCCTGCTATAAGAACATAAGAACGGCCATACTGGTCAGACCAAAGGTCCATCCAACCCAGTATCCTGTCTGCTGACAAAAGCAACAGAGGGTCCTGTGGCACCTTTAAGACTAAAAGTGAGGTTCTTACCCACGAAAGCTTATGCTCCCAATACTTCTGTTAGTCTTAAAGGTGCCACAGGACCCTCTGTTGCTTTTTACAGATTCAGACTAACACGGCTACCCCTCTGATACTTGTCTGCTGACAGTGGCCAATGCCAGGTGCCCCAGAGAGAGTGAACCTAAGAGGTAATTATCAAGTGATCTCTCTCCTGCCATCCATCTCCACCCTCTGACAAACAGAGGCTAGGGACACCATTCCTTACCCATCCTGGCTAAAAGCCATTAATGGACTTAACCTCCATGAATTTATTCAGTTCTCTTTTAAACCTTGTTATAGTCCTAACCTTCACAACCTCCTCAGGCAAGGAGTTCCACAGGTTGACTGTGCGCTGTGTGAAGAACTTCTTTTTATTTGTTTTAAACCTGCTGCCCATTAATTTCATTTGGTGACCCCTAGTTCTTATATTATGGGAACAAGTAAATAACTTTCCTTATTCACTTTCTCCACACCACTCATTCTTTTATATACCTCTATCATATCCCCCCTTAGTCTCCTCTTTCCAAGCTGAAAACTCCTAGCTTCTTTAATCTCTCCTCATATGGGATCCGTTCCAAACCCCTAATCATTTTGGTTGCCCTTCTCTGAACCTTTTCTAATGCCAGTATATATTTTTTGAAACGAGGAGACCACATCTGTACGCAGTATTCAAGATGTGGGCGTTTCATGGATTTATATAAGGGCAACAAGATATTCTCCGTCTTATTCTCTATCCCTTTTTGAATGATTCCTAACATCCTGTTTGCTTTTTTGACTGCCGCTGCACACTGCGTGGACGTCTTCAGAGAACTATCCACGATGACTCCAAGATCTCTTTCCTGATTAGTTGTAGATAAATTAGCCCCCATCATATTGTATGTATAGTTGGGATAATTTTTTTCCAATGTGCATTATTTTGCATTTATCCACATTAAATTAAATTTGCCATTTTGTTGCCCAATCACTTAGTTTTGTGAGATCTTTTTGAAGTTCTTCACAGTCTGCTTTGGTCTTAACTATCGTGAGCAGTTCAGTATCATCTGCAAACTTTGGTTTGCAATTTAGTTGAGTTTGGTTTGCAGTTTAGTATCATCTGCAAACTCTGCTCCCAGCTGTGCTCTGGCCCCGTTCCCAGCCTCGGCTCCTGACTGTGGTCCAGCTGCAGCTCTGCACCCAGTCCTGGCCCCGCTCCTGGCCCCAGATCTGCCCCCATCTGCGGCCCCAGCCTTGGCCCCCTTACCTCTGTCTGTATTCCTGGCTCCAGAAGGAGGGGGGTGCAGACAGAGGTAACGGGGGGTGTGACCCTGAAAAGTTTGGGGACCACTGCTCTAGTCCTTTCTTAACACTGCTTCCCATCCTGTCCTTGTCCACACTGGAAAAATGTACTGTGCCCCATAGCCTGTGTCCCCTTTGTGACCAGCTGGGCCCTCTTCATGTCTCCCCACAGCATGGGCTAACTGTGATGGCGTCTCAGTTGTCCCAGCCTCAGGCCTGTCCGTGCGGACTAGCCAAGACCGTTCAGCTAGCTCTCCCACAACGCACCGTGGTCCTGTCACCAGCAGCTGTCACTGTGACCACAGGGCTGGTCCCTTTGCCCTCACTCACGCATCCAGGTCTGTGGGGGGGTCGGCCAATGAGCCCTCCCCACTTCTCAGAGCGGTGGGCACTGCAAGGAGTTCTCTGCTCTGTGTCCCCATTCCACCTGTGGCCCCATCCGTTTGTCCCCCACATTTGGCTGACCTTGGTTTCTTTTTTGTGAGGGCGGCCATTGTCGTTCCTGGGGTGGGGAAGCCATTTTGGGGCCTGCCCTCCCATCGCCAGAGGTCAGCTAGGCCAGGGAGTGTCACCAGCAGGGTGTGGTGGGGGATGTGGGCGGCAGAGCCTCATGCCCAGGGTAGAGGTGGTCTAAGCCTACACCACTGAGTGAGGACGAATCTCGGATGCAGCGGGATGGGACAGCAGGGGTTGTCCCAGCTGGAGTCAGGGGATCTAGCCCAGCTCTTCCCACCCACTGCATCTCAATGCTGCCCTCCAGCCACTGCAAGCTGGACACTTCCCCTCCTTGCTGGAGCTGCGGCTGGTTCTGGGGAAGGCCTGGTCTGCCGGGCAGCACCCAGCCGGTGTCATACGGGGGGCAGAAAAGGCACTTGAGTCATTACGTTAGTGGGGACAGGAATGATAATACAAGCCTTTGTCTCAGGAGCCCATTACGAGCCGCACGCCTCTCTCTCTCTCGCTCACTTCCCTCTGAGAACTCTATTGATTTAATTTCCTGGACGAGCCAAAAAGCCCAATAAAGGAAATTGTTCAATAATGAAAAATAGACAATTGGACTCCATTAAGTGGCAGAGCCGGCGGTGGATCTGAGCATATTAACGGTAGCCACCTCCCTGCCTCCGTTTGCAGCTGCGGGGAAAACCGAGCTGGGGAGGGGGCAGTTCCAGGACATTCGGTCCCAGCTGTGGGGTTGCCCCCTGCTTTCATGGGCCAATCCTGATTCCGGCAAGGCCGCTCCATGTCCCGGCGTGAGGGTAGAGCATCACGTCACAGCAGGACCATGCAGTGCTGCAGTGCACTGGAGCCACGCAACACTACAGTGCAGATGGGACAGTGCAGTGCTGCAGTGCAGTGCATTGCCATGGCTCGCGACCAGGGCCGGTGCAAGGATATTTTGCTCCCTAGGCGAAACTTCCACCTTGCGCACCCTCCCCCACTCCGGAGCATCGCTTATTATAAATGAATACTGCGTAATGTGGCATTGTTCATTAGAATTAATACAAGGGGGTCAGAGGAGATGATCACAAAGGTCCTTTCTGGCCCGGGGGAACCGATGAGCAAGGAGGAGGCTGGGAATGCCCCCAGCTCGCAGGGTCTCTAAACGTTCCCAGGCTCTGAGTACAGTACTTCGCCCTCCGGGCGGGACCCAGGGGCAAGGAGGGCAGAGCCGGGCTCTCCCAGGGAGCAGGTGAGGATCTCCCTGGGGATCAGGGCCGGCTCCCCACATTGGCACAGTGCCACGGGGAGGGTCGGTGTTTGGAAGCGGCACCTGTGCCAGTGCTTTCCCCTTCATCATGCTGTGGGGTTTAGTTTCACTTTCCCTCGCTCCAAGAGAGGGCTGGGCCCGGCTCCAGGCGCGGCGCGTTGGAGGGCGAAGCTCACCTGAGCTCAGGACCGCATCCTACCTCCCCCAATGGCTCCGTCCCTCGGCCGCGCTGGTCGCCGCGCCCGGCCGGCTGTCTCCTCCTTGCTCCGCCGCAGGCTCCCACTGACGGTCCTGCGCGGCGCCCCTCGCTGCGGGGGCAGGTTTGTTATGGAGGCCTCACTCCCCGCCTTGCCCCGCTCAGCTGACTCCCGTGACGCCGGACACCGCTTTTTGGCACCCCCAAATCTTGGCGCCCTAGGCGGCCGCCTAGTTCGTCTAGTGGTTACACCGGCCCTGCTCCCGACGTGAATCCGCATTGCAGCAGGCCCAGGGATGCTGCATGCCAGGGAGCCCATACACCACAACCTTGCGCCATCACGTCACGGCAGGGCCACGCAGCGCTGCGTGCACTGCAACTGGCCTGTGCGACGTCTCCCTGGGGCAGGGTAAAGGAACAGCACCTTGCAGTGGGGACATACAGTGTTGCAGTGGAGCATAGATCGATCCAACTCCTGATTCCCAAAGGACAGCCCATGGGACTGCTTCTCAGTTGTCCGTATATTACTGATCTCCCTCCCACGATGACTGGGCTAGCGGACACTCCAGCACCTGATCCACCTGTTACTTTGGCACACGCTCCCCCTCTGGTGGGGCAGGCCCGTTCATACCAAGTTGGAGTCTGATACCCTTTGTCCCCTAATGAACCGGTACCTGCTGCAGCTGTCCCCGGCTCCCTGCCGTGAGTGTCCCACTCCGGGCAGTGTAAATGGATCTCTGCTCCCTGTTGCTTTTGACCTTTCCTAGCACCGTGCGTGCTGGGCACCCTGTACCTCCAGGAATTCGGAGATGGAGACAGCCCATCGGGACGGGGGGGGAGCTCTCGGGAGCGAAAAGATCGGTGTTTCCCCTGTATATTGTATAGAAGCCGGTTCAGACAGACAGGACGCGGCCAAGGCGTTTTACGTAGCACTCAGACGATAAAACCTACAGCAAAAGCCCTGTGGAGAGGCGACACTGGAATGTTTTTCCTGCCTGCGGCGTGCACGGAAGACACCGGTTTGTTATTGCAGGGCTGCTCCAGAGGCCTGGGCAGCCCACGCTTGTCAGGTCGTCCATGAACGCTGAGCTGTATGCCCTGATTTATGACTGCGGGGCTGGCTTGTGAGAGTCGGGCTCCCCCTAGGCGCTTGTTGCTGAAGGCTTCTCTTGAGCATCGTCTGGGTTGTTCTGGCCGGGATGCTGGGGGCTTTGTGTTGGCCAGGTGGCAGGCTCCCAGTGCCGGCTGCTTTGCTGTGGGAGGGTGTTATAGGGGGAAGGAGGTTTGTTGGGGGAGGGTTGCTCTGAGAACCAGTTGGGTGGTTGTGGCAGGGTCGCTCACAGGTGCGAGACTTGTTTTCTGACCTGCACCAAAGTGGTTGTTTTTGAGGAATAAAGGACTTGCCCACCATTGCCAAAGAAACAGAAGTGAGGAGCAGAACCATATTGGGTCCAGTTGTGATGGGCGGGGGGGGAAGTCACATGCCCCCTGTGGAGATTGAGAAGAGAGCGGCCGGGGCTGTGTATTAGGGTGACCAGACAGCAAGTGTGAAAAATCGGGATGGGGGTGGGGGGTAATAGGAGCCTATATAAGAAAAAGACCCAAAAATCAGGACTGGCCCTATAAAATCGGGACATCTGGTCACCCTACTGTGTATTGTGTGTCTGTACTGTGCATACCCCTCTTCTCCTGGACACTGTGTGCTAACCAGGGCCGGCTCCAGGCACCAGCTTGCCAAGCAGGTGCTTGGGGCGGCCACTCCGGAGAGGGGCGGCACGTCCAGCTATTCGGCGGCAATTCGGCAGACGGTCCCTCGCTCCCGATCGGAGTGAAGGACCTCCCACCGAATTGCCGCTGCAGATCGCGATCGTGGCTCTTTTTTTTTTTTTTTTTGCGCCGCTTGGGGCGGCAAAAACCCTGGAGCCGGCCCTGGTGCTAACGGACACCCCCAAACCACCCTGGCAGCTCAGGGCCCCTAGCGCTGGCTCTCACCAGCCTGTGATTTCCTGGCTTGGCTGCAGTGACACGAAGGAGATATAAAGCCAAGCAGAGCTGGATGTATATGGCCGGTGCCCTTGCAGGGCTGGTGGACAGCAGCTTCTCACTGCCTCCGGCTGCCCCAAGCATTCAGGTGACGCCGTTTGGCGCTGGCTAGCCCTTTGTTAAAGGCTGTGAGCTTCCCCAAATGGTGCCACCGGCCCCCCGCGTATGGCAACCTGGCACCTTTCGCCAGCACTAACTGCACAGAGCCATGTTAGGGGTAAGACGTGCCCTCTTCCCCCCCAGCTGTCCTGCACTGGGTTGGCAGAGCATCTTTCTTCTCCTGCCCCCTACTGGGCACTTCTCCAACACAACCTTTCCCTGAGCATCCTCAGGGCTTTGCGAAGGTGCTTATCCCTCTTGCAGAGATGGGGAAACCGAGGCACAGAGCCAGGAAGTGACTTGCCCAAAGATCCTAAAGTGAGCTAGTGTCAGTGTCCAGAATAGAACCCAGGTCTCTCAACTCCCAGTTGGCTGCTCTAACCAGTAAACCACACTGCCTTTCTATTATTCTAGCTGCTCATGCGGGGCCCAATCCTGCCCTTTGCTCGCTCACAAGCAGTCCTGCCTCCTACGACGGGTCCCATTGATTCTGAAGGGGCTATTCCCAGGAATAGGGAGATTTACTTGCATGAGTAAGGTTTGCAAAATTAGCCCCTTTGTTCCTAGAATGAGCATGCTTTGCCCTGGGCTGCAAATACTCTAATGCAGGGTTAGGGAAACTTGCCAAAATCTGGCTACCTTCCAGATGAACTCTTGCCTTCGCAAAAGTGGTTTGAGGTGGTGACACTTTCCCCTGTGATTTCAATTACAGAGCAGAGGGGATTCCCTTAAAGCGACAGAGCAAAGGAGAAATGCATGATGGGGTCAAACATCCACACGAACTAAAGGGGACATGGCTGAACGTTGGTCTGGGAGAGCAAGTTTTCTAAGGGAGAGAACGTAGAAGTCTCACAAGTTATCTGCTAGGTGGCTCTGCCTCTGTGTGTGTGTGTGTGTGTGGGGGGGGGGCTATGGATATGCATGGGTCTGTCTGTGCAAGGATGTGTGTTTGGGCATGTGCGGTGTGCAGAGGGCTGTTTGTGAGGAAGTCAGACCGCACTGTGTGGGTGTGTTTCTGCACAGGTTGAAATGTGTTTGCATGGATATGGGTGTACTTGGTGGTGGGCCTGAGGGTGAGTGTGTATGGCTGTTTGAAATCGGGGGGGGAAGCAGGGGCAGGGCTCTGGCTGCGGGGG